>NW_026600300.1:0-12500 GCF_029448725.1 Salvelinus fontinalis | reverse complement strand
TGTACCAGGTGATAGTCTGTATACCTCTCTCTCTCTGTACCAGGTGATAGTCTGTATACCTCTCTCTCTCTCTCTGTACCAGGTGATAGTCTGTATACCTCTCTCTCTCTGTACCAGGTGATAGTCTGTATACCTCTCTCTCTCTCTCTGTACCAGGTGATAGTCTGTATACCTCTCTCTCTCTCTCTACCAGGTGATAGTCTGTATACCTCTCTCTCTCTGTACCAGGTGATAGTCTGTATACCTCTCTCTCTCTCTCTGTACCAGGTGATAGTCTGTATACCTCTCTCTCTCTCTCTGTACCAGGTGATAGTCTGTATACCTCTCTCTCTCTGTACCAGGTGATAGTCTGTATACCTCTCTCTCTCTCTGTACCAGGTGATAGTCTGTATACCTCTCTCTCTCTCTCTCTACCAGGTGATAGTCTGTATACCTCTCTCTCTCTCTCTACCAGGTGATAGTCTGTATACCTCTCTCTCTCTCTCTCTGTACCAGGTGATAGTCTGTATACCTCTCTCTCTCTCTACCAGGTGATAGTCTGTATACCTCTCTCTCTCTCTCTCTGTACCAGGTGATAGTCTGTATACCTCTCTCTCTCTCTGTACCAGGTGATAGTCTGTATACCTCTCTCTCTCTCTCTGTACCAGGTGATAGTCTGTATACCTCTCTCTCTCTCTCTGTACCAGGTGATAGTCTGTATACCTCTCTCTCTCTCTGTACCAGGTGATAGTCTGTATACCTCTCTCTCTCTCTCTACCAGGTGATAGTCTGTATACCTCTCTCTCTCTCTCTCTGTACCAGGTGATAGTCTGTATACCTCTCTCTCTCTGTACCAGGTGATAGTCTGTATACCCCTCTCTCTCTCTCTGTACCAGGTGATAGTCTGTATACCTCTCTCTCTCTCTCTGTACCAGGTGATAGTCTGTATACCTCTCTCTCTCTCTCTCTGTACAAGGTGATAGTCTGTATACCTCTCTCTCTCTCTCTCTGTACCAGGTGATAGTCTGTATACCTCTCTCTCTCTCTCTGTACCAGGTGATAGTCTGTATACCTCTCTCTCTGTACCAGGTGATAGTCTGTATACCTCTCTCTCTCTCTCTGTACCAGGTGATAGTCTGTATACCTCTCTCTCTCTCTCTGTACCAGGTGATAGTCTGTATACCTCTCTCTCTCTCTCTGTACCAGGTGATAGTCTGTATACCTCTCTCTCTCTGTACCAGGTGATAGTCTGTATACCTCTCTCTCTCTCTCTCTCTGTACCAGGTGATAGTCTGTATACCTCTCTCTCTCTCTGTACCAGGTGATAGTCTGTATACCTCTCTCTCTCTACCAGGTGATAGTCTGTATACCTCTCTCTCTCTGTACCAGGTGATAGTCTGTATACCTCTCTCTCTCTCTCTGTACCAGGTGATAGTCTGTATACCTCTCTCTCTCTCTCTGTACCAGGTGATAGTCTGTATACCTCTCTCTCTCTGTACCAGGTGATAGTCTGTATACCTCTCTCTCTCTCTCTGTACCAGGTGATAGTCTGTATACCTCTCTCTCTCTCTACCAGGTGATAGTCTGTATACCTCTCTCTCTCTCTCTCTCTCTGTACCAGGTGATAGTCTGTATACCTCTCTTTCTCTGTACCAGGTGATAGTCTGTATACCTCTCTCTTTGTACCAGGTGATAGTCTGTATACCTCTCTCTCTCTCTCTGTACAAGGTGATAGTCTGTATACCTCTCTCTCTCTCTGTACCAGGTGATAGTCTGTATACCTCTCTCTCTCTCTCTCTCTGTACCAGGTTATAGTCTGTATACCTCTCTCTCTCTCTCTCTCTCTGTACCAGGTGATAGTCTGTATACCTCTCTCTCTCTCTCTGTACCAGGTGATAGTCTGTATACCTCTCTCTCTCTCTCTGTACCAGGTGATAGTCTGTATACCTCTCTCTCTCTCTCTGTACCAGGTGATAGTCTGTATACCTCTCTCTCTCTCTCTGTGTACCAGGTGATAGTCTGTATACCTCTCTCTCTCTCTGTACCAGGTGATAGTCTATATACCTCTCTCTCTCTCTGTACCAGGTGATAGTCTGTATACCTCTCTCTCTCTACCAGGTGATAGTCTGTATACCTCTCTCTCTCTCTCTACCAGGTGATAGTCTGTATACCTCTCTCTCTCTCTGTACCAGGTTATAGTCTGTATACCTCTCCTCTCTCTCTCTGTACCAGGTGATAGTCTGTATACCTCTCTCTCTCTCTCTGTACCAGGTGATAGTCTGTATACCTCTCTCTCTCTCTCTGTACCAGGTGATAGTCTGTATACCTCTCTCTCTCTCTGTACCAGGTGATAGTCTGTATACCTCTCTCTCTCTACCAGGTGATAGTCTGTATACCTCTCTCTCTCTCTACCAGGTGATAGTCTGTATACCTCTCTCTCTGTACCAGGTGATAGTCTGTATACCTCTCTCTCTCTCTCTGTACCAGGTGATAGTCTGTATACCTCTCTCTCTCTCTCTCTGTACCAGGTTATAGTCTGTATACCTCTCTCTCTCTCTCTCTCTGTACCAGGTGATAGTCTGTATACCTCTCTCTCTCTCTCTGTACCAGGTGATAGTCTGTATACCTCTCTCTCTGTACCAGGTGATAGTCTGTATACCTCTCTCTCTCTCTCTGTACCAGGTGATAGTCTGTATACCTCTCTCTCTCTCTCTGTACCAGGTGATAGTCTGTATACCTCTCTCTCTCTCTCTCTGTACCAGGTGATAGTCTGTATACCTCTCTCTCTCTCTCTGTACCAGGTGATAGTCTGTATACCTCTCTCTCTCTCTCTGTACCAGGTGATAGTCTGTATACCTCTCTCTCTCTGTACCAGGTGATAGTCTGTATACCTCTCTCTCTCTCTCTGTACCAGGTGATAGTCTGTATACCTCTCTCTCTCTCTCTCTGTACCAGGTGATAGTCTGTATACCTCTCTCTCTCTCTCTCTGTACCAGGTGATAGTCTGTATACCTCTCTCTCTCTCTCTGTACCAGGTGATAGTCTGTATACCTCTCTCTCTCTCTCTCTGTACCAGGTGATAGTCTGTATACCTCTCTCTCTCTCTCTCTGTACCAGGTGATAGTCTGTATACCTCTCTCTCTCTCTGTACCAGGTGATAGTCTGTATACCTCTCTCTCTCTCTGTACCAGGTGATAGTCTGTATACCTCTCTCTCTCTCTCTCTCTACCAGGTGATAGTCTGTATACCTCTCTCTCTCTCTCTACCAGGTGATAGTCTGTATACCTCTCTCTCTCTCTCTCTGTACCAGGTGATAGTCTGTATACCTCTCTCTCTCTCTACCAGGTGATAGTCTGTATACCTCTCTCTCTCTCTGTACCAGGTGATAGTCTGTATACCTCTCTCTCTCTCTGTACCAGGTGATAGTCTGTATACCTCTCTCTCTCTCTCTGTACCAGGTGATAGTCTGTATACCTCTCTCTCTCTCTCTGTACCAGGTGATAGTCTGTATACCTCTCTCTCTCTCTGTACCAGGTGATAGTCTGTATACCTCTCTCTCTCTCTCTACCAGGTGATAGTCTGTATACCTCTCTCTCTCTCTCTCTGTACCAGGTGATAGTCTGTATACCTCTCTCTCTCTGTACCAGGTGATAGTCTGTATACCCCTCTCTCTCTCTCTGTACCAGGTGATAGTCTGTATACCTCTCTCTCTCTCTCTGTACCAGGTGATAGTCTGTATACCTCTCTCTCTCTCTCTGTACCAGGTGATAGTCTGTATACCTCTCTCTCTCTCTCTCTGTACCAGGTGATAGTCTGTATACCTCTCTCTCTGTACCAGGTGATAGTCTGTATACCTCTCTCTCTGTACCAGGTGATAGTCTGTATACCTCTCTCTCTCTCTCTGTACCAGGTGATAGTCTGTATACCTCTCTCTCTCTCTCTGTACCAGGTGATAGTCTGTATACCTCTCTCTCTCTCTCTGTACCAGGTGATAGTCTGTATACCTCTCTCTCTCTGTACCAGGTGATAGTCTGTATACCTCTCTCTCTCTCTCTCTGTACCAGGTGATAGTCTGTATACCTCTCTCTCTCTCTGTACCAGGTGATAGTCTGTATACCTCTCTCTCTGTACCAGGTGATAGTCTGTATACCTCTCTCTCTCTACCAGGTGATAGTCTGTATACCTCTCTCTCTCTGTACCAGGTGATAGTCTGTATACCCCTCTCTCTCTCTCTCTGTACCAGGTGATAGTCTGTATACCCCTCTCTCTCTCTCTCTCTCTACCAGGTGATAGTCTGTATACCTCTCTCTCTCTCTCTGTACCAGGTGATAGTCTGTATACCTCTCTCTCTGTACCAGGTGATAGTCTGTATACCTCTCTCTCTCTCTCTGTACCAGGTGATAGTCTGTATACCTCTCTCTCTCTCTACCAGGTGATAGTCTGTATACCTCTCTCTCTCTCTCTCTCTCTGTACCAGGTGATAGTCTGTATACCTCTCTCTCTCTGTACCAGGTGATAGTCTGTATACCTCTCTCTCTGTACCAGGTGATAGTCTGTATACCTCTCTCTCTCTCTCTGTACAAGGTGATAGTCTGTATACCTCTCTCTCTCTCTGTACCAGGTGATAGTCTGTATACCCTCTCTCTCTCTCTCTGTACCAGGTGATAGTCTGTATACCTCTCTCTCTCTCTCTCTCTGTACCAGGTGATAGTCTGTATACCTCTCTCTCTCTCTCTGTACCAGGTGATAGTCTGTATACCTCTCTCTCTCTCTCTGTACCAGGTGATAGTCTGTATACCTCTCTCTCTCTCTCTCTGTACCAGGTGATAGTCTGTATACCTCTCTCTCTCTCTCTACCAGGTGATAGTCTGTATACCTCTCTCTCTCTCTGTACCAGGTGATAGTCTATATACCTCTCTCTCTCTCTGTACCAGGTGATAGTCTGTATACCTCTCTCTCTCTACCAGGTGATAGTCTGTATACCTCTCTCTCTCTCTCTCTCTACCAGGTGATAGTCTGTATACCTCTCTCTCTCTCTGTACCAGGTGATAGTCTGTATACCTCTCTCTCTCTCTCTCTGTACCAGGTGATAGTCTGTATACCTCTCTCTCTCTACCAGGTGATAGTCTGTATACCTCTCTCTCTCTCTACCAGGTGATAGTCTGTATACCTCTCTCTCTGTACCAGGTGATAGTCTGTATACCTCTCTCTCTCTCTCTGTACCAGGTGATAGTCTGTATACCTCTCTCTCTCTCTCTGTACCAGGTGATAGTCTGTATACCTCTCTCTCTCTCTCTGTACCAGGTTATAGTCTGTATACCCCTCTCTCTCTCTCTCTCTGTACCAGGTGATAGTCTGTATACCTCTCTCTCTCTCTCTGTACCAGGTGATAGTCTGTATACCTCTCTCTCTCTCTCTCTGTACCAGGTGATAGTCTGTATACCTCTCTCTCTCTCTCTGTACCAGGTGATAGTCTGTATACCTCTCTCTCTCTCTCTGTACCAGGTGATAGTCTGTATACCTCTCTCTCTCTCTCTACCAGGTGATAGTCTGTATACCTCTCTCTCTCTGTACCAGGTGATAGTCTGTATACCTCTCTCTCTCTCTCTCTCTACCAGGTGATAGTCTGTATACCTCTCTCTCTCTCTACCAGGTGATAGTCTGTATACCTCTCTCTCTCTCTCTGTACCAGGTGATAGTCTGTATACCTCTCTCTCTCTCTACCAGGTGATAGTCTGTATACCTCTCTCTCTCTCTGTACCAGGTGATAGTCTGTATACCTCTCTCTCTCTCTCTGTACCAGGTGATAGTCTGTATACCTCTCTCTCTCTCTCTGTACCAGGTGATAGTCTGTATACCTCTCTCTCTCTCTGTACCAGGTGATAGTCTGTATACCTCTCTCTCTCTACCAGGTGATAGTCTATATACCTCTCTCTCTCTCTACCAGGTGATAGTCTGTATACCTCTCTCTCTGTACCAGGTGATAGTCTGTATACCTCTCTCTCTCTCTCTGTACCAGGTGATAGTCTGTATACCTCTCTCTCTCTCTCTGTACCAGGTGATAGTCTGTATACCTCTCTCTCTCTCTCTGTACCAGGTGATAGTCTGTATACCCCTCTCTCTCTCTCTCTCTGTACCAGGTGATAGTCTGTATACCTCTCTCTCTCTCTCTGTACCAGGTGATAGTCTGTATACCTCTCTCTCTCTCTCTCTCTGTACCAGGTGATAGTCTGTATACCTCTCTCTCTCTCTCTGTACCAGGTGATAGTCTGTATACCTCTCTCTCTCTCTCTGTACCAGGTGATAGTCTGTATACCTCTCTCTCTCTCTCTGTACCAGGTGATAGTCTGTATACCTCTCTCTCTCTCTCTACCAGGTGATAGTCTGTATACCTCTCTCTCTCTCTCTCTGTACCAGGTGATAGTCTGTATACCTCTCTCTCTCTCTACCAGGTGATAGTCTGTATACCTCTCTCTCTCTCTCTGTACCAGGTGATAGTCTGTATACCTCTCTCTCTCTCTCTACCAGGTGATAGTCTGTATACCTCTCTCTCTCTCTGTACCAGGTGATAGTCTGTATACCTCTCTCTCTCTCTCTGTACCAGGTGATAGTCTGTATACCTCTCTCTCTCTCTGTACCAGGTTATAGTCTGTATACCTCTCTCTCTCTCTCTCTCTCTGTACCAGGTGATAGTCTGTATACCTCTCTCTCTCTCTGTACCAGGTGATAGTCTGTATACCTCTCTCTCTCTCTCTGTACCAGGTGATAGTCTGTATACCTCTCTCTCTCTCTCTGTACCAGGTGATAGTCTGTATACCTCTCTCTCTCTCTCTCTACCAGGTGATAGTCTGTATACCTCTCTCTCTCTCTCTGTACCAGGTGATAGTCTGTATACCTCTCTCTCTCTCTGTACCAGGTGATAGTCTGTATACCTCTCTCTCTCTCTCTGTACCAGGTGATAGTCTGTATACCTCTCTCTCTCTCTCTCTACCAGGTGATAGTCTGTATACCTCTCTCTCTCTGTACCAGGTGATAGTCTGTATACCTCTCTCTCTCTCTCTCTGTACCAGGTGATAGTCTGTATACCTCTCTCTCTCTCTCTGTACCAGGTGATAGTCTGTATACCTCTCTCTCTCTCTGTACCAGGTGATAGTCTGTATACCTCTCTCTCTCTCTCGTACCAGGTGATAGTCTGTATACCTCTCTCTCTCTCTCTGTACCAGGTGATAGTCTGTATACCTCTCTCTCTCTCTCTGTACCAGGTGATAGTCTGTATACCTCTCTCTCTCTGTACCAGGTGATAGTCTGTATACCTCTCTCTCTCCTGTACCAGGTGATAGTCTGTATACCTCTCTCTCTCTCTGTACCAGGTGATAGTCTGTATACCTCTCTCTCTCTCTGTACCAGGTGATAGTCTGTATACCTCTCTCTCTGTACAAGGTGATAGTCTGTATACCTCTCTCTCTCTGTACCAGGTGATAGTCTGTATACCTCTCTCTCTCTGTACCAGGTGATAGTCTGTATACCTCTCTCTCTCTGTACCAGGTGATAGTCTGTATACCTCTCTCTCTCTCTCTGTACCAGGTGATAGTCTGTATACCTCTCTCTCTCTCTCTGTACCAGGTGATAGTCTGTATACCTCTCTCTCTCTCTACCAGGTGATAGTCTGTATACCTCTCTCTCTCTCTCTCTCTACCAGGTGATAGTCTGTATACCTCTCTCTCTCGTACCAGGTGATAGTCTGTATACCTCTCTCTCTCTCTCTGTACCAGGTGATAGTCTGTATACCTCTCTCTCTCTCGTACCAGGTGATAGTCTGTATACCTCTCTCTCTCTCTCTGTACCAGGTGATAGTCTGTATACCTCTCTCTCTCTCTACCAGGTGATAGTCTGTATACCCCTCTCTCTCTCTCTGTACCAGGTGATAGTCTGTATACCTCTCTCTCTCTGTACCAGGTGATAGTCTGTATACCTCTCTCTCTCTGTACCAGGTGATAGTCTGTATACCTCTCTCTCTACCAGGTGATAGTCTGTATACCTCTCTCTCTGTACCAGGTGATAGTCTGTATACCTCTCTCTCCCTCTCTCTCTACCAGGTGATAGTCTGTATACCTCTCTCTCTCTGTACCAGGTGATAGTCTGTATACCTCTCTCTCTCTCTCTGTACCAGGTGATAGTCTGTATACCTCTCTCTCTCTCTCTACCAGGTGATAGTCTGTATACCTCTCTCTCTCTCTGTACCAGGTGATAGTCTGTATACCCTCTCTCTCTCTCTGTACCAGGTGATAGTCTGTATACCTCTCTCTCTCTGTACCAGGTGATAGTCTGTATACCTCTCTCTCTCTCTCTACCAGGTGATAGTCTGTATACCTCTCTCTCTCTCTGTACCAGGTGATAGTCTGTATACCTCTCTCTCTCTGTACCAGGTGATAGTCTGTATACCTCTCTCTCTCTCTCTGTACCAGGTGATAGTCTGTATACCTCTCTCTCTCTCTCTGTACCAGGTGATAGTCTGTATACCTCTCTCTCTCTCTCTCTGTACCAGGTGATAGTCTGTATACCTCTCTCTCTCTCTACCAGGTGATAGTCTGTATACCTCTCTCTCTCTCTGTACCAGGTGATAGTCTGTATACCTCTCTCTCTCTCTCTCTGTACCAGGTGATAGTCTGTATACCTCTCTCTCTCGTACCAGGTGATAGTCTGTATACCTCTCTCTCTCTGTACCAGGTGATAGTCTGTATACCTCTCTCTCTGTACCAGGTGATAGTCTGTATACCTCTCTCTCTCTCTGTACCAGGTGATAGTCTGTATACCTCTCTCTCTCTCTCTGTACCAGGTGATAGTCTGTATACCTCTCTCTCTCTCTCTGTACCAGGTGATAGTCTGTATACCCTCTCTCTCTCTGTACCAGGTGATAGTCTGTATACCTCTCTCTCTCTCTGTACCAGGTGATAGTCTGTATACCTCTCTCTCTGTACCAGGTGATAGTCTGTATACCTCTCTCTCTCTCTCTGTACCAGGTGATAGTCTGTATACCTCTCTCTCTCTCTCTCTGTACCAGGTGATAGTCTGTATACCTCTCTCTCTCTCTCTCTGTACCAGGTGATAGTCTGTATACCTCTCTCTCTCTCTCTACCAGGTGATAGTCTGTATACCTCTCTCTCCTCTGTACCAGGTGATAGTCTGTATACCTCTCTCTCTCTCTCTGTACCAGGTGATAGTCTGTATACCTCTCTCTCTCTCGTACCAGGTGATAGTCTGTATACCTCTCTCTCTCTCTCTGTACCAGGTGATAGTCTGTATACCTCTCTCTCTCTCTTACCAGGTGATAGTCTGTATACCTCTCTCTCTCTCTCTGTACCAGGTGATAGTCTGTATACCTCTCTCTCTCTGTACCAGGTGATAGTCTGTATACCTCTCTCTCTCTCTCTGTACCAGGTGATAGTCTGTATACCTCTCTCTCTCTCTCTGTACCAGGTGATAGTCTGTATACCTCTCTCTCTCTCTGTACCAGGTGATAGTCTGTATACCTCTCTCTCTCTCTCTGTACCAGGTGATAGTCTGTATACCTCTCTCTCTCTCTGTACCAGGTGATAGTCTGTATACCTCTCTCTCTCTCTCTGTACCAGGTGATAGTCTGTATACCTCTCTCTCTCTCTCTGTACCAGGTGATAGTCTGTATACCTCTCTCTCTCTCTCTGTACCAGGTGATAGTCTGTATACCTCTCTCTCTCTCTCTCTACCAGGTGATAGTCTGTATACCTCTCTCTCTCTCTCTGTTCCAGGTGATAGTCTGTATACCTCTCTCTCTGTACCAGGTGATAGTCTGTATACCTCTCTCTCTCTCTCTGTACCAGGTGATAGTCTGTATACCTCTCTCTCTCTCTCTACCAGGTGATAGTCTGTATACCTCTCTCTCTCTGTACCAGGTGATAGTCTGTATACCTCTCTCTCTCTCTCTCTGTACCAGGTGATAGTCTGTATACCTCTCTCTCTCTCTCTCTACCAGGTGATAGTCTGTATACCTCTCTCTCTCTCTGTACCAGGTGATAGTCTGTATACCTCTCTCTCTCTCTCTACCAGGTGATAGTCTGTATACCTCTCTCTCTCTCTCTGTACCAGGTGATAGTCTGTATACCTCTCTCTCTCTCTCTCTCTCTGTACCAGGTGATAGTCTGTATACCTCTCTCTCTCTGTACCAGGTGATAGTCTGTATACCTCTCTCTCTCTCTCTGTACCAGGTGATAGTCTGTATACCTCTCTCTCTCTCTGTACCAGGTGATAGTCTGTATACCTCTCTCTCTGTACAAGGTGATAGTCTGTATACCTCTCTCTCTCTGTACCAGGTGATAGTCTGTATACCTCTCTCTCTCTCTGTACCAGGTGATAGTCTGTATACCTCTCTCTCTCTGTACCAGGTGATAGTCTGTATACCTCTCTCTCTCTGTACCAGGTGATAGTCTGTATACCTCTCTCTCTCTCTCTGTACCAGGTGATAGTCTGTATACCTCTCTCTCTCTCTCTGTACCAGGTGATAGTCTGTATACCTCTCTCTCTCTCTCTGTACCAGGTGATAGTCTGTATACCTCTCTCTCTCTCTCCTCGTACCAGGTGATAGTCTGTATACCTCTCTCTCTCTGTACCAGGTGATAGTCTGTATACCTCTCTCTCTCTCTCTGTACCAGGTGATAGTCTGTATACCTCTCTCTCTCTCTGTACCAGGTGATAGTCTGTATACCTCTCTCTCTCTCTCTGTACCAGGTGATAGTCTGTATACCTCTCTCTCTCTGTACCAGGTGATAGTCTGTATACCTCTCTCTCTCTCTCTCTGTACCAGGTGATAGTCTGTATACCTCTCTCTCTCTCTGTACCAGGTGATAGTCTGTATACCTCTCTCTCTCTCGTACCAGGTGATAGTCTGTATACCTCTCTCTCTCTCTCTGTACCAGGTGATAGTCTGTATACCTCTCTCTCTCTCTCTGTACCAGGTGATAGTCTGTATACCTCTCTCTCTCTCTCTCTGTACCAGGTGATAGTCTGTATACCTCTCTCTCTCTCTCTGTACCAGGTGATAGTCTGTATACCTCTCTCTCTCTCTCTGTACCAGGTGATAGTCTGTATACCTCTCTCTCTCTCTGTACCAGGTGATAGTCTGTATACCTCTCTCTCTCTCTCTGTACCAGGTGATAGTCTGTATACCCTCTCTCTCTCTCTGTACCAGGTGATAGTCTGTATACCTCTCTCTCTCTGTACCAGGTTATAGTCTGTATACCTCTCTCTCTCTCTCTGTACCAGGTGATAGTCTGTATACCTCTCTCTCTCTCTCTCTGTACCAGGTGATAGTCTGTATACCTCTCTCTCTCTGTACCAGGTTATAGTCTGTATACCCCTCTCTCTCTCTCTGTACCAGGTGATAGTCTGTATACCTCTCTCTCTCTGTACCAGGTTATAGTCTGTATACCCCTCTCTCTCTCTCTGTACCAGGTGATAGTCTGTATACCTCTCTCTCTCTCTCTCTGTACCAGGTGATAGTCTGTATACCTCTCTCTCTCTCTCTCTGTACCAGGTGATAGTCTGCTCAGCGACGCTCCACTCCTTCGACGTGAAGAAGCTGTCGGAGAAGATCATGCATTTCCCCACCTGGGTGGACCTGAAGGGAGAGGATTCTGTCCCTGAGACCGTACATCACGTGGTCGTACCCGTTAACCCTAAACACGACCGCAGCTGGGAACGCCTCGACCGCAAGAACCACATCCTGGTCAGTCTGGGGTCAGAGAGGATAGAAGCACTTCCTGGTCAGTCTGGGGTCAGAGAGGATAGAAGCACTTCCTGGTCAGTCTGGGGTCAGAGAGGATAGAAGCACTTCCTGGTCAGTCTGGGGTCAGAGAGGATAGAAGCACTTCCTGGTCAGTCTGGGGTCAGAGAGGATAGAAGCACTTCCTGGTCAGTCTGGGGTCAGAGAGGATAGAAGCACTTCCTGGTCAGTCTGGGGTCAGAGAGGATAGAAGCACTTCCTGGTCAGAGAGGATAGAAGCACTTCCTGGTCAGTCTGGGGTCAGAGAGGTTAGAAGCACTTCCTGGTCAGTCTGGGGTCAGAGAGGATAGAAGGACTTCTGGTTTGATCAGGCGTCACCATAGAGTTGAGTAGAGCAGGGCGTTTCCCAAACTCGGTCCTGGGACCCAGGGTGCACCTTTAGGTTTTTAGAATTAAAACGCTGATTTAAATAATCAAAGCTTGATGATGAGTCGGTTATTTAAATCAGCTGTGTAGTTCAAAAACCAGAAGGTGTACCCAGGGGGGCCCCAGACCTGAGTTTGGGAAACCCTGAGGTAGAGGATGTACAGTATCTTCTGACAGCATGAACCCTTGAGGGTTATCTCCGTCTTATTTTAATACTCTTCCTCTCCTTCCTCCTCCTCTCTCCTCCCTCTCCCTCCCTCCTCCTCTCCTTCCTCCTCCTCTCCTCCCTCTCCCTCCTCCTCTCCTCTCCTTCCCTCTCCCTCCTCCTCTCCTCTCCTTC
>NW_026600299.1:419838-486825 GCF_029448725.1 Salvelinus fontinalis | reverse complement strand
GAAGAGGTAGGAGGAGAGGGTAATAAAAGGGGGAGATGAAAGAGGGATAGAGAGGAAGACATGAGAGAGTCAGTGGAAAAGTAAGAAGAAAAAGGTAATTTGTAATAACTGGTAAACATTCTTTGCTATTCAATGGGTTGTTTTTTACCAGGCCTCAAATTGAGAACAACTTACTTCCACAGAGATTATATATTTAATTATTTAACACTCAGGAAGTGACCTCACAGTGGACAGGAAGTGACATCACAGTGGGCCTACCCGTGGACAGGAAGCGGTGCGTGGCGAGGAGGAGCTGGGGAGAGATCTTCACCTTCATCTCGTTCTCCGACAGCTTAAAGATGGAGAAGTCCTGCTGCTTCCTCTCATGGTGAGAAACGCGACGCTTAGAACGGTTATCAGCTGTAGAGGGAGACAACACTTAGAGAGGTTATCAGCTGTAGAGGGAGACAACACTTAGAGAGTTTATCAGCTGTAGAGGGAGACAACACTTAGAGAGTTTATCAGCTGTAGAGGGAGACAACACTTAGAGAGTTTATCAGCTGTAGAGGAGACACAACACATAGAGAGTTTATCAGCTGTAGAGGAGACAACACTTAGAGAGTTTATCAGCTGTAGAGGGAGACAACACTTAGAGAGTTTATCAGCTGTAGAGGGAGACAACACTTAGAGAGTTTATCGGCTGTAGAGGGAGACAACACTTAGAGAGTTTATCAGCTGTAGAGGGATACAACACTTAGAGAGTTTATCAGCTGTAGAGGAGACACTTAGAGAGGTTATCAGCTGTAGAGGGAGACATTTAGAGAGGTTATCAGCTGTAGAGGGAGACAACACTTAGAGAGGTTATCAACTGTAGAGGGAGACACTTAGGGAGGTTATCAGCTGTAGAGGGAGACAACACTTAGAGAGGTTATCAACTGTAGAGGGAGACACTTAGGGAGGTTATCCGCTGTAGAGGGAGACAACATTTAGAGAGGTTATCCGCTGTAGAGGAGACACTTAGAGAGGTTATCAACTGTAGACACAACACTTAGAGAGGTTATCAACTGTAGAGGGAGACACTTAGAGAGGTTATCAGCTGCAGAGGGAGACACTTAGAGAGGTTATCAGCTGTAGAGGGAGACAACACTTAGAAAGGTTATCAACTGTAGAGGAGACACTTAGAGAGGTTATCAGATGTAGAGGGAGACAACACTTAGAGAGGTTATCAACTGTAGAGGAGACACTTAGAGAGGTTATCAGCTGTAGAGGGAGACAACACTTAGAGAGGTTATCAACTGTAGAGGAGACACTTAGAGAGGTTATCAGATGTAGACACAACACTTAGAGAGGTTATCAACTGCAGAGGGAGACACTTAGAGAGGTTATCAACTGTAGAGGGAGACACTTAGAGAGGTTATCAGCTGTAGAGGAGACACTTAGAGAGGTTATCAGATGTAGACACAACACTTAGAGAGGTTATCAACTGCAGAGGGAGACACTTAGAGAGGTTATCAACTGTAGAGGGAGACACTTAGAGAGGTTATCAGCTGTAGAGGGAGACACTTAGAGAGGTTATCAGCTGTAGAGGAGACACTTAGAGAGGTTATCAGCTGTAGCGGGAGACACTTAGAGAGGTTATCAGCTGTAGAGGGAGGCACAGGTTTTTAGATGTAGGGTGAGACACACACACACACGGATGGACGCACATTCAGGTGCACATACACACACAAACACAAGGACAGAGAGATGGGGACACACATTGATAATCAGCAGTATTTCAGAGCGTATGTGTGTGTGTGTGTGTGTGTGTGTGTGTGTGTGTGTGTGTGTGTGTGTGTGTGTGTGTGTGTGTGTGTGTGTGTGTGTGTGTGTGTGTGTGTGTGTGTGTTCTTGCATGTCCGTCAGTTCTTGCTAGTGTGTATGTACTTTAGGTCAGCGTGTGCGTGTGTGTGTGTGTGTGCGCGTGTGCCTGCCTGCGTGCGTGCGTGCGTGCGTGCGTGTGTGTATACGTACTGTAGAGGTCAGTCTCGTCCAGTATCTCTGACTTGATGATCTCCTCTATAACGTCCTCCAGGGTCACGATGCCCATGACCTCATAGAAGGGGTCCCCCTCACCCTCGTTGTTGACCCGCTGGACGATGGCCAGGTGGGACTTGCCTGGAGAGAGACAGGATATGACATCATAATATTACCCTAACCTGTGGGACTTACCTAACAAACATGGAGGGGACAGACCATGTGGGAGGTGAAACTCCAACATAAAACAATGGCATTTTGTAGTATACAAAAACATTTATGTCTTTAAATGCATTTATTTTGGCAGTGTAAAGGGATTTAACTATGTGAAGGGGTCTGGGGTAAGAGGAATGGGAGAAGCAAGAGAGGAAAAGCAATTGATGGAGTCAACAGATCTCCCTTGACATGTTCCTGAGGAGACAAAGGAAGGCTCTTGCCATTTCCTACTAACACTGAGTTTGCTGATAAATACTTTGTTAAAGGAAAATGTACTTGATACGATTCTGGAGTGTTGTTGTCTCAACTAGCTATCTTAAGATGAATGCATTAACTGTAAGTCTCTGGATCAGAGCGTCTGCTAAATGACTCACTAACTGTACGTCACTCTGGATCAGAGCGTCTGCTAAATGACTCACTAACTGTAAATCTCTCTGGATCAGAGCGTCTGCTAAATGACTCACTAACTGTAAGTCTCTCTGGATCAGAGCGTCTGCTAAATGACTCACTAACTGTAAGTCTCTCTGGATCAGAGCGTCTGCTAAATGACTCACTAACTGTAAGTCTCTCTGGATCAGAGCGTCTGCTAAATGACTCACTAACTGTAAGTCTCTCTGGATCAGAGCGTCTGCTAAATGACTCACTAACTGTAAGTCTCTCTGGATCAGAGCGTCTGCTAAATGACTCACTAACTGTAAGTGACTCTGGATCAGAGCGTCTGCTAAATGACTCACTAACTGTAAGTCTCTCTGGATCAGAGCGTCTGCTAAATGACTCACTAACTGTAAGTCTCTCTGGATCAGAGCGTCTGCTAAATGACTCACTAACTGTAAGTCTCTCTGGATCAGAGCGTCTGCTAAATGACTCACTAACTGTAAGTCTCTCTGGGTCAGAGCGTCTGCTAAATGACTCACTAACTGTAAGTCTCTCTGGATCAGAGCGTCTGCTAAATGACTCACTAACTGTAAGTCTCTCTGGGTCAGAGCGTCTGCTAAATGACTCACTAACTGTAAGTCTCTCTGGATCAGAGCGTCTGCTAAATGACTCACTAACTGTAAGTCTCTCTGGATCAGAGCGTCTGCTAAATGACTCACTAACTGTAAGTCTCTCTGGATCAGAGCGTCTGCTAAATGATTCACTAACTGTAAGTCTCTCTGGGTCAGAGCGTCTGCTAAATGACTCACTAACTGTAAGTCTCTCTGGATCAGAGCGTCTGCTAAATGACTCACTGACTGTAAGTCTCTCTGGATCAGAGCGTCTGCTAAATGACTCACTGACTGTAAGTCTCTCTGGATCAGAGCGTCTGCTAAATGACTCACTGACTGTAAGTCTCTCTGGATCAGAGCGTCTGCTAAATGACTCACTGACTGTAAGTCTCTCTGGATCAGAGCGTCTGCTAAATGACTCACTAACTGTAAGTCTCTCTGGATCAGAGCGTCTGCTAAATGACTCACTAACTGTAAGTCTCTCTGGATCAGAGCGTCTGCTAAATGACTCACTAACTGTAAGTCTCTCTGGATCAGAGCGTCTGCTAAATGACTAAAATGTAACATGTAAACTGAGCAGAAGAGCATCATTTACAGTAGAATGACACACATAAACACTGAAACAGCTGGGCTAGACAATCTGGACCCTCTCTTTCCAAAATGATTTGCCGCCATTGTTGCAACCCCTGTTAGCAATCTGTTCAACCTCTCTTTCGTATTGTCCGAGATCCCTAAAGATTGGAAAGCTGCCGCGGTCATCCCCCTCTTCAAAGGGGGTGACACTCTAGACCCAAACTGTTATAGACCTATATCTATCCTACCCTGCCTTTCTAAAGTCTTCGAAAGCCAAGTTAACAAACAGATCACCGACCATTTCAAATCCCACCGTACCTTCTCCGCTGTGCAATCCGGTTTCCGAGCTGGTCATGGGTGCACCTCAGCCACGCTCAAGGTACTAAACGATATCATAACCGCCATCGATAAAAGACAGTACTGTGCAGCCATATTCGTCGACCTGGCCAAGGCTTTCGACTCTGTCAATCACTGTATTCTTATCGGCAGACTCAATAGCCTTGGTTTCTCAAATGACTGCCTCACCTGGTTCACCAACTACTTCGCAGACAGAGTTCAGTGTGTCAAATCGGAGGGCCTGTTGTCCAGACCTCTGGCAGTATCTATGGGGGTGCCACAGGGTTCAATTCTCGGGCCAAGTCTTTTCTCTGTATATATCAACGATGTCGCTCTTGCTGCAGGTGATTCCCTGATCCACCTCTACGCAGACGACACCATTCTGTATACATCTGGCCCTTCTTTGAACACTGTGTTAACTAACCTCCAGATGAGCTTCACTGCCATACAACTCTCCTTCCATTACCTCCAACTGCTCTTAAATACAAGTAAAACTAAATGAATGCTTTTCAACCGTTTGCTGCCCGCACCTGCCTGCCCGTCCAGCATCACTCCCCTGGATGGTTCTGACTTCGAATATGTGGACAACTACAAATACCTAGGTGTCTGGCTATACTGTAAACTCTCCTTCCAGACTCATATTAAACATCTCCGATGCAAAATTAAATCTAGAATTGTTTTTCTATTTGCAACAAAGCCTCCTTCACTCACGCCGCCAAACATACCCTCGTAAAACTGACTATCCCACCGATCCTCGACTTCGGCAATGTCATCTACAAAATAGCTTCCAATACTCTACTCAGCAAACTGGATGTAGTCTATCACAGTGCCATCCGTTTTGTTACCAAAGCCCCTTATACCACCCACCACTGCGACCTGTATGCTCTAGTCGGCTGGCCCTCGCTACATATTCGTCGCCAGACCCACTGGCTCCAGGTCATCTATAAGTCCATGCTAGGTAAAGCTCCGCCTTATCTCAGTTCACTGGTCACGATAACAACACCCACCCGTAGCACGCGCTCCAGCAGGTATATCTCACTGGTCACCCCCAAAGCCAACACCTCTTTGGCCGCCTTTCCTTCAAGTTCTCTGCTGCCAGTGACTTGCAAAAATCTCTGAAGCTGGAGACTTATATTTCCCTCACTAACTTTAAACATCAGCTATCTGAGCAGCTAACCGATCACTGTAAATAACCCACTCAATCTACCTACCTTATCCCCATATTGTTTTTATTTAGTTTTCTTCTCTTTTGCACAGCAGTATTTCTACTTGCACATCATCATCTGCTCATCTATCACTCCAGTGTTAATTTGCTAAATTTTAATTACTTCTCTACTATGGCCTATTTATTGCCTTACCTCCTCACGCCATTTGCACACACTGTATATAGACTTTCTTTTTTTCTATTGTGTTATTGACTGTACGTTTGTTTAATCCATGTGTAACTCTGTGTTGTTGTTTTTGTCGTACTGCTTTGCTTTATCTTGGCCAAGTTGCAGTTGTAAATGAGAACTTGTTCTCAACTAGCCTACCTGGTTGAATAAAGTTTTTTTAATTATTTTTTTTAACACAAACACAAAGACTACATCTCCCATGAGGCCACAGGAATAGAACCAGTAAGCGATCTAGTAGAAACACAACAGGGGTGTATTCATTAGAGCACACCGTAGCAACCCGTTGTACAACATTTAGAAACTGAAAAAAGATCCCTCCCCGTTTTGTTCAGTGTGCTTCCGTTTGGTTTCTAGTGAATACACACCCCTGGGTCATCGCCCAGTGACACACCAATACCCAGGAGGCCCTAGTGACGCCAAACTTCCCAGCAGAGGGATGATGCACAGCTGAGTCCCAGGTGGCACCCTATTCCCTATTTAGTGCACCAGGGCCCACAGAGAACGAGGGAGAGAAACAATCACAGGTCAAAAGAAGGGCACTGTATAGAAACTGTGTGCCATTTGTGATGCACACACGGGGGAGGGGGTAATCTCCATGGTAACAGGGGGGTATTATTAGAGACACAGCCAGAGTAAATGGGGAATCGTTTCAGATAAACAGTCTAGTTGATTTGTTAGTTAGATATGGTCTATTTCTGCTTCTGTTTGTTGATGTTAAAGGTTCTGTGAGATGGTGATTTAGATGGAAGGAATGGGAGGCTGGTTCATTGTGTTTGTTTGTGAGTGAGTGATTGAGTAGAGGACAGGAGGAGAAGAGGAGAATAGAGGGGGAGGGGGGTAGGGGTTGGAGGGGGTAGGGGGTTGGAGGGGGCATGAAGGGTGATTGGGTTGTACAGAGACTACTCAGGGATCCCCCTGGAGAGAGAGAGAGGAAGAGAGAGAGAGAGAGAGAGAGAGAGAGAGAGAGAGAGAGAGAGAGAGAGAGAGAGGGGAAGAGAGAGAGAGAGAGAGATAGAGAGATAGAGAGAGAGAGAGAGAGAGAGAGAGAGAGAGAGAGAGAGAGAGAGAGAGAGAGAGAGAGAGACTGCACTGCAGACACTAGCAGCTGAAGATTACATCATCAGCCATTATGTAACACAGTCAAAACTTACACACATCCTTGCACACAGCTGCAGCTACCCTCTCTCTCTCACACACACCCACACAGCTGCAGCGTTCCACCCCCCAACAGCATCCACAAGAGATCTCCTTGCTGTTCCTACTGTGCTACCCTCTCTTCACCCACTCTGGCTGTGTCTCACTCTGACTGGGGGGGAGAGAGAGAGAGCGAGAAAGAGAGAGAGAGAGAATGAGAGCGAAAGAGAGCGAGAGGAAAAGAGAGCGAGAGGAAAAGAGAGAGAGAGAGAGCTTTGGCAATGTTAACACATGTTTCCCATGCCAATAAAGCCCCTTGAATTGAATTGAATTGAGAGCGAGAGAAAGAGAAAGAGAGTGAGAGAAAAAGAGAGAGAGAGATTCTGTCAGATCTTCTTTATATGGGTCAGGTCTAGAGGAAGAGAGAGAGAGATTCTGTCAGATCTTCTTTATATGGGTCAGGTCTAGAGGAAGAGAGAGAGAGATTCTGTCAGATCTTCTTTATATGGGTCGGGTCTAGAGGAAGAGAGAGAGAGATTCTGTCAGATCTTCTTTATATGGGTCGGGTCTAGAGGAAGAGAGAGAGAGATTCTGTCAGATCTTCTTTATATGGGTCGGGTCTAGAGGAAGAGAGAGAGAGATTCTGTCAGATCTTCTTTATATGGGTCGGGTCTAGCAGCACATTAACAGCTCTTACACACATAACGTTATTTCAATGTTTGGTTTGATAAATGTGACACTCAACTCCGGTGCGCATCATGTCAGTTTTAGTAGTTTACTCCGTTTGCTACTGGAGTCATGTCTCTCCCTCTCCTGCTGCTGCACGGCGCTAAACACACCAAGCCGGGCCCCCTGTCACTCAAGGAGAGCAGTGGCTCAACCACAGAGACACAACCACTTTCTTGCCTTTCACTCTGCATGGTTATTACTTTGTGTACCTTCCTGTCTGCAAACTACTACATACTAGCTTGTGTTTTCTTAGCAAGCTGTTGCTAAAATAATTTGTATTAGCCGCTAATGCTAATCACTAGTTAGCTGGCTAGCTAGATTAGCTTGCTAAATGTACTAAGCGTCAGGTTGAACATAGCGAGCTAGCTAATACTGCCTGGTACCAGTGCTGGTGTAAGCCTAGATAGATTGACACCTAGTGTCTCTAGGCTTTAACTCAGCTCCCACACCTAGTGTCTCTAGGCTTTAGCTCAGCTCCCACACCTAGTGTCTCTAGGCTTTAACTCAGCTCCCACACCTAGTGTCTCTAGGCTTTAACTCAGCTCCTACACCTAGTGTCTCTAGGCTTTAACTCAGCTCCCACACCTAGTGTCTCTAGGCTTTAACTCAGCTCCCACACCTAGTGTCTCTAGGTTTAACTCAGCTCCCACACCTAGTGTCTCTAGGCTTTATCTCAGCTCCCACACCTAGTGTCTCTAGGCTTTAACTCAGCTCCTACACCTAGTGTCTCTAGGCTTTAACTCAGCTCCCATACCTAGTGTCTCTAGGCTTTAACTCAGCTCCCACACCTAGTGTCTCTGGGCTTTATCTCAGCTCCTACACCTAGTGTCTCTGGGCTTTAGCTCAGCTCCCACACCCAGTGTCTCTGGGCTTTAGCTCAGCTCCCACACCTAGTGTCTCTGGGCTTTATCTCAGCTCCTACACCTAGTGTCTCTAGGCTTTAACTCAGCTCCTACACCTAGTGTCTCGGCTTTAGCTCAGCTCCCACACCTAGTGTCTCTAGGCTTTATCTCAGCTCCTACACCTAGTGTCTCTAGGCTTTAACTCAGCTCCTACACCTAGTGTCTCGGCTTTAGCTCAGCTCCCACACCTAGTGTCTCTGGGCTTTATCTCAGCTCCCACACCTAGTGTCTCTAGGCTTTAACTCAGCTCCCACACCTAGTGTCTCTAGGCTTTAACTCAGCTCCTACACCTAGTGTCTCGGCTTTAGCTCAGCTCCCACATCTAGTGTCTCTAGGCTTTAACTCAGCTCCTACACCTAGTGTCTCGGCTTTATCTCAGCTCCCACACCTAGTGTCTCTAGGCTTTATCTCAGCTCCTACACCTAGTGTCTCTAGGCTTTAACTCAGCTCCCACATCTAGTGTCTCTAGGCTTTATCTCAGCTCCTACACCTAGTGTCTCTAGGCTTTATCTCAGCTCCCACATCTAGTGTCTCTAGGCTTTAACTCAGCTCCCACACCTAGTGTCTCTAGGCTTTATCTCAGCTCCCACATCTAGTGTCTCTAGGCTTTATCTCAGCTCCTACACCTAGTGTCTCTAGGCTTTAGCTCAGCTCCCACACCTAGTGTCTCTAGGCTTTAGCTCAGCTCCCACACCTAGCGTCTCTAGGCTTTATCTCAGCTCCCACACCTAGTGTCTCTAGGCTTTAACTCAGCTCCCACACCTAGTGTCTCTAGGCTTTAACTCAGCTCCCACACCTAGTGTCTCTAGGCTTTAGCTCAGCTCCCACACCTAGTGTCTCTAGGCTTTATCTCAGCTCCCACACCTAGTGTCTATAGGCTTTATCTCAGCTCCCACACCTAGTGTCTCTAGGCTTTAGCTCAGCTCCCACACCTAGTGTCTCTAGGCTTTAACTCAGCTCCCACACCTAGTGTCTCTAGGCTTTATCTCAGCTCCCACACCTAGTGTCTCTAGGCTTTAACTCAGCTCCCACACCTAGTGTCTCTAGGCTTTATCTCAGCTCCCACACCTAGTGTCTCTAGGCTTTAGCTCAGCTCCCACACCTAGTGTCTCTAGGCTTTAACTCAGCTCCCACACCTAGTGTCTCTAGGCTTTAACTCAGCTCCCACACCTAGTGTCTCTAGGCTTTATCTCAGCTCCCACACCTAGTGTCTCTAGGCTTTATCTCAGCTCCCACACCTAGTGTCTCTAGGCTTTAACTCAGCTCCTACACCTAGTGTCTCTAGGCTTTAGCTCAGTGTTGGAATACACTCTTGTGCACTTGTTCATAAAGGCTACAGTCACTGTGGTAGGGAGGGAGGGAGTAGTCTGTTGTACTTTGCTGATTTCTGCTTTGGTTTGACTAAATGGGGTTGCAGCATCACCACACACAGTCATGCTCTCTCTCTCTCTCTCTCTCTCTCTCTCTATCTCTGTCTCTCTCTCTTTCTTTCTTTCTTTCTTTCTCTCTCCCATATACGGAAAACACACACAGTCATGTCCTCTCTCTCTCACACACACACACACACACACACACACACACACACACACACACACACACACACACACACACACACACACACACACACACACACACACACACACACACACACACACACACACACACACACACACACACACACACACACACACACACACACACACACACACAGTGGCTGTGTTGAATGCAGCACCACAGAGGACAGATGAAGAGAGAGAGAGGGAGGGAGAGGAAGAGGGCAAAAGTGTTCTATGAATATTTCATGTCTTCTCTCCTGGGGCGGAGCAATGGAGGGGTGGAGGGAGAGAGAGAGAGGGGAGGGGGTGTCATGACAGGAAAGGACATTCTAAAGGTATCAGCCTTTCATGTCTCTCTCTCTCTCTCTCTCTCTGTGTCACCATGACATTCTCATCCCTCTATCTCTCTATCACGCTGGTGCTCTCAATTCAATTCAAAACTCTCTCTCTCTTAAACACACACACACACACACACACACACACACACACACACACACACACACACACACACACACACACACACACACACACACACACACACACACACACACACACACACACACGCACGCACACACACACACACACTGTTTTGTTATGCATTCGTCTGTGTTAATTATACTGAGTGCTGATCTAGGATCAGGTCCCTCTTGTTCATGTAATCTCATTAATTATGTGATCTAAAAGGAGAAACTGATCCAAGATCAGCACTACTTCTCTGAGATGCTTTATGAATATGGGTCGAGACAGTGTAAACACATACATCTATTGAAGGTGTCCTTCATGTGTTTCTCTAGCACAGCCTCTGCATGCAACAACATGAGAAACGCTGACACTGCCTTCTTCCCCCATATACAGACACAGACCACATGGCAACATGGCTACCTGCTATTGGTCAACAGGAGACACACCCACCAAGCCACCTTACCTGCCCATTTCATCATAAATTGCCCATTAGGAATAGGCTATATCGTAATATGTATTCCAAATGGCACCCTATTCCCTTTGTAGTAGACTATCACTGAGATGGGATATCCCTGTTAGTCACACTATGGTACAGCGCCTCTTATGAGCAGACAGCAGTTGTTTCCACAGAGAGAATCTCACTGAAGTTACTTTATATGACTACATTGACACAGGTAGGCCCTACATGTAAACTGTTGTAGTTTATGGAAATGTAATGAACAATAGGAGCTTAAACCAGTGACTCGGCCAAGAAGGGAGAGAGGGGGAGAGAGAGGAGGAGAGGCGAGAGAGGGGGAGAAGAGCGAGAGTGGGGGGTAGGGATGGGGGAGGGCGAGTGGGGGGAGGAGAGAAGGGGAGAAAAAGATAGAGAGAGAGTGAGGGGGGAGACACACAATCATACCATCGTTTCTAGAGTTTCTTGGGTGATCTTACTCCCCCCTCTCCTTACCCTTCTTGAACTCCTCCAGCATGGCATCCAGTTTGGTGTCGTTGAACACACAGTGCATGGGGTGTTTATAGAACTGTGTTATGGTCTTCAGATGGGTACAGTCATCAGGGTCAACGAACGCCAAGTCCTTCACGAACAGAATATCCACAATGTTCGACCGCAAGTTTTCAAACACCGGGATGCGCGTGTAGCCGCTCTGCATAATCTCCGACATGGTGTTAAAGTCCAGCACCGCTTCCGAGGTGAGCATGAAGCAGTCGGTTAGCGGAGTCAGAACATCTTCTACGGTCTTGGTCCGGAGCTCGAGCGCGCCCTGTATGATGTTGAGCTCCTCTTTAACCAGGTCGTGGTACGGGTCGGTCACACGCAGCATCTCAAGGAGTTTTTCCCGCGTATAAAAGTTACTGATCTCCTGGTGGAGGATGAAGTCTAGGAGTTTACTGATGGGGTAGGAGATGGGGAAGGAGAGAACCATGAGAAGACGGGTTACCCAGATGGTTTTGGACGCAATGGCCAGGCCGTGCCGCGACGCAACAGAGTGCGGCAGGATCTCCCCGATGAAAAAGATCCCAAACGCGCAGATAATGGTGGACAACCAGGTCATCCCCAGGATCTGACACATCCACACTGCGAGCGCCGCGTTGATCAGCGCGTTGCCCAGCAGCAAAGTGCACAGGACGTAGTTACCGTGCCGCCGCACTGACTCAATTTTCCTGGCGTATTTCTGCTCCTTGTCCGTGCCGCTGTTCTGCAGAACCTGGAGCTCCACCGGGTCCAACGCGAGCAGACTGAGGTTCAGGCCACTGAAGAGCGCCGAGAGGGCCAGTAACAGAACCGATACTAACACTTGAAGCCAGAGGTCCGGTTCGGCCCCGCGCTCCACCACGGCGACCCAGAAATCCCGGGTCCGGTAGTGTTCCCATTTGGACCCGTCGAAGGCGCACATGGAATAGTACTTCATCTTCTCTCCCCTGCGCAGGTTCTTAGCCAATACTTCCACCAACACGGAGTTCTGACTCGAAGCGGACTTGAAAGAGCCCAAGATCTCAATATCCGAGCTCCTGGCGTTTTTATCCATGCACATATTCCTCTTCGGGTGGACCTGCCCCTCTCTCCCCGGCCTTGGCTCCTCCATGAAGGCTATCCAGGGAGCGGCGTTGGCTCTGGCCCCAGCAGTCCGGTTGAGCCTCTGTGGGGAGGAGGCGTAGTAGACCCGCAGCATGAAGCGGGTTCCCTCGGTGGCTTTCAGCACCCCGTCGTCCACGGACAGCTCTCCCCCGGTCTCCTCCGGACGGAAGCCGAGCAGGGCGAGGGACGGGGAGGGGATGAGGCAGAGGGAGAGGAGAGAGAGGAACAGCAGCCGGGCTGGGGAGAAAGGTACCCTGGGGAAGAGGGCGGTTCGGGACCGGGCAGCTGCATCTTCCACAGCCATGATGCAGAGTGAGATACTCCGCCACACTACAGATGCGAACCGACCAAGTCACGTGGCGGTGGCGCGCTCACACTCCATCTGCCGGTGGTGGGTGGGGGACCAGTTCCGTTACAGCAGCTGCATTTCCCGGTGTTGTTGTTGATGCTGATTCTCTACTCTACTATACCATGCAGCTAACGGGGCGGGTGGCTGGCTGGCCGCCTGTAGTCAAGTCATTTTTTTGGTGGGAGAGAGAATTTGCCAGAATTATGCAGTGACGTAATGCCATTTTGCACGAAGAAGCCGGCTACGAATGCCAAAAGGCACACGTACTGAGACACACAAAAATAGAACACGGGAAGTTTCCATTCCAGATTGCTTCCCATCCCCAGTAATTGTCACGTGGGAAATGTAATAAGACTTAATTATCAGATTCCTTATCAAATTCCCCCCGACTCTGTCTAGATATTCTACTCTCTACACCCAACATGAATCTGTTTTTGCGCACGGACAAATAGCAGCCTATGCTATTGCCTGCACTGCACCTACTAAAAACACTATTCCAAAGATGTCTATGTTTTTGTTCAGTGGGTTTATAATGACGTAAACAGCATGGTCATTCCACTGGTATGTCTGTCTGTTATATTCCCATAACAACACATTGCGGGCAGACGGAATGGAAACAAAAATAACTGCTAAAAGAATGTTGTGGATCGGATGTGGCTTTTAGGAAACTATTATCTCTCTCCCTCTCCCCCTTCTCTCTCTCTCCGTCTCCCACTCTGCATCTCTTTCTCGCTCGCGCTCTGCCTGTTTCTCTCCCAATTCTCTCTTTATCCTACCTATCTCCCCCCTTCGCTTTCTCTCTCTCTCCCTCTCCCCACTCTCTCTCTCTCTCTCTCTCATACACAAACAAAAGGCTGAGGAGCAGTATATTGTTGTGTAGAGCTGGCCGAGGCACAGCCTGGCTCAGTAAACAGCTCTCCCTGATCAGCGCCAAGGCCAGGACTCTTTCTTTCACCTGTCTGTCAGACACACAGACCATGCTCAGAATGGTGATTATGCCTCCAGACTACACAAAGGTTTTATACAGAACCAAAAAGGGTTATATCACTTGCTTCATGTATGGAACCCCTAAAAGTTCTATAGAGAACCCCAAATTACCTTTTTTTGTAAGAGCATACCTAGAACCAGTGCCTGGTTTATTTTGAGGATAATATTAATAATATATCTATTTTTAAAGACATTATGCAAAGTAATCTGATGTAAAGCAATTGTGAATTAGGACTATTGGGATTTCAACGTGGATCACTTGTGAGTTGTCTTGTGTGTAGACATAATATCATGATTGTAATATATCGGCTGTAATCTCCAGAAGACGGCAGTATTGTACAACATATGATAATATATGTGCTAACAATAATTCATGATAATGTATCTATCTTTACCTATAACTGATTGAAGCCCTGGTCATAGCTGTTGTAATATCACATATTCTATAGATTCATGATCCATTGTCCTCCTAATAAATTAAATCACCCATGTTCCAAAGAAACGTTATGATTTGCATATGGATATAGTATGCGAGATTTGGTCATTTAACAAAAACATTATCACTCATGTTCTAATACCGGTAAGTAGCCTACTTTCTGAGGTTTGTTTTTCTAAACATCAAAAATAGTAACTATATTTTATAACTGTCTTGCTCTTTCTTGGTGGTCCCTGCATGACGTGGGCGGATCTTCACCAAAATGAAAGATTATGGATATACTGACAAGATACTTGTCTCTCCGCCCTCACAATGTTAGTCGTTGTCCACAAAGCGCCTCCGCGGGCTGTCTATCTCCCGCCTTTCTTTAGATTAGTGGATGGATACATCTCATTATTTTAATACTCTTTTGAATATTCGATGAGGGTTGTTGACGTCAACCGCTGTGCTCAATGGAGAGACTCTATGCCACTTGCCTCATAACATGAATATGCATAGCCATCTCGAGACAACTGCGATATAAAGTGTTTTTTCTCTAAATTGCGGTGATGTCACGTGTGCTACTTATATCAGCACACTCTAACAACCTAAGCGTTCCAAAATGTCTATTCAATCAAATAAACCTCACGTAGCACACGTGAGGTTAATAAGCCATTCATTGTTTGTTGTTGACCAAATTCGACACTCATTGACCGCGAAACAAAAACCCCTTTGCTTGGTGTGCGAAAAAACGTCACCTGCTGGAGGGAGACCGATTTTCCGCCGAGTTGGGCCTCTCTTTACCTCTTCCTCTCTGCCAAAACTGAAGCAAGCCTGCGCTGCTGCCTAACCAGCTTGAAAGTTTCCTAGGTCCTACACCCCACTGAAATGCAAATATTTTATTCACCGGTATGTCTTAATTCAATGTGCAAATGAGAATGTCCAAATAGTGTTATTGAACTGAACGTGTATAGAGATCGGCAACTTTGGAGAGTTTAGGCCTATATTCTTGGGACAACTCAATCTGTAGCGCATAGCATAAACATGGGTAACTGTATTGTATTACTAGACTCGCTGAGGAAGGACACCTGATTTCCAAAGCTGGGAAAATGTCAAACCCCCTTCACTTTTTGTCAATATTTAGAGAGCGTCGTTGAATATTAACTGGGCTGGCATAGTCAGTGCAACATCTGTTGGTGTCGGCTAACCTACCATTTGACCACCGTACTTTGTCAACCCACCCTCTTCTTCAGCCAAAATACAGCCGTTCCAGTTGACACAATGTTCAGTGTGAAAACTCTCCGAACTGTCGGTCCAGCAGTGTGTAGACGCGGTGCCTCTGTGCTGTGGAAGCCAACTAAGACCCAGAGCCGACCCCAAAGCGCGGCGGCGGGACAGAGAGTGGACATCGGGGGGATCTACCCGCCCATAGCCACTCCGTTCACTCAGAAAGAGGACGTGGACTATCACAAACTGGATGAAAACCTGCGGAAGTATGCAAAGATTCCTTTCAAAGGTAATTACAAAGTATTTTCTGCAATGACTGACTGGTTTATCTGGGATCAAGTTTTTGTACTGTCTTCTTTGCAAATGGAAATGAATTATGAAAATTAAGACAACATGATCAGAAGATCATACATCTAATAATTTTGTATGCATATTAGTCCATGTAGTCTAAAGATCTTGCGTTTCCCGATGAAAGTGTCCTAACAGTATCCTATAGCCTAATTGTGACAATGAAACCTTTATATTGTGTTGAGACGGTAGTACCGTGGTAGTGTCCGTGGCCTCGTGTTTGTCATATAGACTGTCAGACAGTTCATTTGGTTAGGGGCCAGGCCCAGGGGCAAGGTCCGACTCAGGCGCAAAGGTGCACGTTTGCAGGCAAGGTAGAATAGATTGATATAATCCCCAGTGGAGGGTGTTTGGTGCCCTCTGGCCGATTCCCACGGTCAGTCGAGTTTTCCTGTATACTGAGGTTTCAGGGCTAGGCGCTGTTTCAGGACTTGATTGGTCCAAACATGATGAAGATGTTCTGTGTTCCAGGTCTGGTGGTGCAGGGCTCTAATGGAGAGTACCCGTACCTGACGGATGAGGAGAGGGTAGAGGTGGTGAGGAGGGTCAGACTGGCGCTGCCCACAGACAAACTGGTCATGGCAGGATCCGGATGTGAATGTAAGGCCCTGTGTGAGTCTGTGTGACAGAGAAGGAGACCATGTGACTCTCATTAATGTAACTGACCGATGACCACATATAGGAACCATATGAAAAATGGCTACCGAATTTTACAGCAAAAATGTGTTCATGTGTGATGTGTGACTACTGTGATTTAGACTATTTCAGGACACACTTTACCTCTCAGTCCAGCTATAGTTTTAATATCATGTGGTTTTATTGGCTGATAATGGGTGTCCAATAAACCCAACAACACAGTCTTTTATTGGGCTGTATAGTCATTGCTACCACATCATGCCCCTGTAATGCCCCAGTGTTAACGACGGAAAAGGATGCCCACTTTCCTATATTGTGTAGGTTACAACATGACATTAACATGGTGCACTTAGCCTACCTAGAGATGTTACCACACAGTACATAGCCAGTAATATAACATTTGAAATGTCTATATTCGTTCAAAACTTTTGTGAGCGTAATGTTTTCCTCGTTTATTTCCCTTTTGTTTATTATCTACCTCACTTGCTTTGTAATTGTTTCCCACGCAAATAAAGCCCTTTAATGGAATTGAATAGTGTTCTAAACATGGATCTGAATAAATATCTTTCTCTCTCCTCTTCTTTTTCCTCCCTCCCTCCCTCCCTCCCTCCCTCCCTCCCTCCCTCCCTCCCTCCCTCCCTCCCTGTCTGTCTCTCCCCCGATTATCTCTCCTCTCTAACCTTTCCCTCACCCCGATCTCTCGCTTTCTCCCCCTCTCTCTCCCCTGTCTCCCCTCTCCCTCAGCCACCAAAGGTACGGTAGTGATGAGCGAGAGGATGGCGGGGGCGGGGGCAGACCTGGTTCTTGTGGTAACGCCATGCTTCTACAAGGGCAAGATGGACAGCAGGGCGCTGGTTCACCACTTCACACAGGTCAGCTGATCTTCTTCTACTACTTCTACTACTCAACCTCAACTGGCAGCTTCATTAAATAATACCCGCAAAACACCAGTCTCAACATCAACAGTGAAGAAGCGACTCTGGGATGCTGGCCTTCTAGGCAGAGTTGCAAAGAAAAAGCCATATCTCAGACTGACCAATAAAAAGAAAAGATTAAGATGGGCAAAAGAACACAGACACTGGACAGAGGAACTCTGCCTAGAAGGCCAGCATCCCGGAGTCGCCTCTTCACTGTTGACATTGAGACTGGTGTTTTGCGGGTACTATTTAATGAAGCTGCCAGTTGAGGACTTGTGAGGCGTCTGTTTCTCAAACTAGACACACTAATGTACTTGTCCTCTTCCTCAGTTGTGCACCGGGGCCTCCCACTCCTCTTTCTATTCTGGTTAGAGCCAGTTTGCTCTGTTCTGTGAAGGGAGTAGTACACAGCGTTGACTGACGAGTTTCAGAAGAAAGTTCTTTGTTTCTGGCCATTTGAGCTACAAATGCTGATGCTCCGAGATTCTCAACTAGTCTAAAGAAGGCCAGTTTTATTGCTTCTTTAATCAGAACAACAGTTTTCAGCTGTGCTAATATAATTGCAAAAGGGTTTTCTTATGATCATTTAGCCTTTTAAAATGATACACTTGGATTAGCTAACACAACGTGCTCAGCCGTTTCCAGCCACAATAGTCATTTACAACATTAACAATGTCTACACTGCATTTCTGATCAATTTGATGTTATTTTAAAGGACAAAAAATGAGCTTTTCTTTCAAAAACAAGGACATTTCTAAGTGACCCCAAACTTTTGAACGGTAGTGTATACCACATGTCGTAATATAAACCACATGTCGTAATATAAGCCACATGTCATAATATATACCACATGTCGTAATATATACCATATGTCTTAATATGTATGTCATAGTTTTGTTCTGAACCCATGCAGTCTGGACCATAGAAATAGAATGCAATAGAAACATAATTATTCTGATTCTATGGCCTGGACCGGGGGGTTGTGTTTGGTCCCGGTGTTGTCTCTCTGTCTCCCCCTGCAGGTGGCTGACAGTAGTCCAGTACCAGTAGTTCTGTACAGTGTCCCGGCTAACACAGGTCTTGACCTTCCTGTTGATGCTGTGGTGAGACTGGCCCAACACCCTAACATACTGGGACTCAAGGACAGCGGAGGAGACGTGAGTGTACACACACACACACCACACCACAACACAACACAACACAACACAACACAACACAACACACATTTATTTATTTATTTATTTATTTATTTATTTGATTGATGGATCAGTTACCGACCTGTGGGTTTTCCCTGTGGGTTTTCCCTGTGGGTTTTCCCTGTGGGTTTTCCCTGTGGGTTTTCCCTGTGGGTTTTCCACTGTGTGTGTGTGTTTTATGTATCCTTTGAACATCGCAGCATTTCAAGTTTATTTGGAAACGGTGGTTCATGTCTTGACTGACAAGAGAATAAAACAAAAATCGAGAGGGATGAATATTGCATGAAAAACTCCCTTCATCTCCTCTTTTGAAGTATCTCTTCTCACCTGTCAAAACGTTCCATTCTCTCTCTCTCTGTTTATTTTCCAGTAGTTAGTTAGTGATGAGTTGGTACCACTGGCCTACTGCTCACCATGACAACAGTCCTCATCCTGACAGCAGGGAGGAGTGATGGGGAGAACATGCTGTCGGCATCCCAAATGCCACCCTATTCCCTATATAGTGCACTACAGTTGACCAGGGCCTATAGGGACGCATACCACTGTGTTTCTCTCCTTTTACATCCCTGGGTTTTTCTCCTGTCGTCCCTCAGATCACCAGGATCGCTCTGATCGTTCACAAAACGAAGCCGCAGGATTTTCAGGTTCTGGCGGGTTCCGCAGGGTTCCTAATGGCGGCGTATTCCGTGGGTAAGAACTTAGAACCTAGCACACAGACCCTATAACTTAGAATCTAGAACCTACAACATAGAATGTAGAATTTAAGAACCACAAATGTAAAACCTATAACTTGGAACTGACATTGACATCTCAATTCCCTCTCTGGTAATCACTTAGCGTTATATCACAGAGTGTAGGGTACAACATCACTTGTCTCCTATGCTAGCTAGAACCAACCCACGTTGTACTGCAGATGAATATGTGACAACCTTCGGGGATAGAGATAATAGAGATATATAGAGTATGAACCTCCGACTAGTGAGTCGTTCTCTCTGTCAGATTACACCGTCTCTGTATTATACAGTATCTGTCCTACAGAGCTGTCTCTCTCTCGGTTCACCAGGGTAAAGGTGATCATAATGGTCTGATGGGGTGTCTGCTGCAGTAATACAGATGTATTTATTCAACCTTTATTTAACTAGGCAAGTTAGTTAGTGTAGTGATGTGTCTTATAAGGAGCAGTAATATAGTACAGAGTGTAGTGATGTGTCCTATGAGGAGCAGTAATATAGTACAGAGTGTAGTGATGTGTCCTATGAGGAGCAGTAATATAGTACAGAGTGTAGTGATGTGTCCTATAAGGAGCAGTAATATAGTACAGAGTGTAGTGATGTGTCCTATAAGGAGCAGTGATATAGTACAGAGTGTAGTGATGTGTCCTATAAGGAGCAGTAATATAGTACAGAGTGTAGTGATGTGTCCTATAAGGAGCAGTGATATAGTACAGAGTGTAGTGATGTGTCCTATAAGGAGCAGTGATATAGTACAGAGTGTAGTGATGTGTCCTATAAGGAGCAGTGATATAGTCGTGTAGTGATGTGTCCTATAAGGAGCAGTATTATAGTACAGAGTGTAGTGATGTGTCCTATGAGGAGCAGTAATATAGTACAGAGTGTAGTGATGTGTCCTATAAGGAGCAGTAATATAGTACAGAGTGTAGTGATGTGTCCTATGAGGAGCAGTGATATAGTACAGTGTAGTGATGTGTCCTATAAGGAGCAGTGATATAGTACAGAGTGTAGTGATGTGTCCTATGAGGAGCAGTAATATAGTACATAGTGTAGTGATGTGTCCTATAAGGAGCAGTGATATAGTACAGAGTGTAGTGATGTGTCCTATACGGAGCAGTGATATAGTACAGAGTGTAGTGATGTGTCCTATAAGGAGCAGTAATATAGTACAGAGTGTAGTGATGTGTCCTATAAGGAGCAGTAATATAGTACAGAGTGTAGTGATGTGTCCTATAAGGAGCAGTAATATAGTACAGAGTGTTGTGATGTGTCCTATAAGGAGCAGTAATATAGTACAGAGTGTAGTGATGTGTCCTATGAGGAGCAGTGATATAGTACAGAGTGTAGTGATGTGTCCTATGAGGAGCAGTAATATAGTACAGAGTGTAGTGATGTGTCCTATAAGGAGCAGTAATATAGTACAGAGTGTAGTGATGTGTCCTATAAGGAGCAGTGATATAGTACAGAGTGTAGTGATGTGTCCTATGAGGAGCAGTGATATAGTACAGAGTGTAGTGATGTGTCCTATAAGGAGCAGTGATATAGTACAGAGTGTAGTGATGTGTCCTATAAGGAGCAGTGATATAGTACAGAGTGTAGTGATGTGTCCTATGAGGAGCAGTAATATAGTACAGAGTGTAGTGATGTGTCCTATAAGGAGCAGTAATATAGTACAGAGTGTAGTGATGTGTCCTATAAGGAGCAGTAATATAGTACAGAGTGTAGTGATGTGTCCTATAAGGAGCAGTGATATAGTACAGAGTGTAGTGATGTGTCCTATAAGGAGCAGTGATATAGTACAGAGTGTAGTGATGTGTCCTATAAGGAGCAGTGATATAGTACAGAGTGTAGTGATGTGTCCTATAAGGAGCAGTGATATAGTACAGAGTGTAGTGATGTGTCCTATAAGGAGCAGTGATATAGTACAGAGTGTAGTGATGTGTCCTATAAGGAGCAGTAATATAGTACAGAGTGTAGTGATGTGTCCTATATGGAGCAGTAATATAGTACAGAGTGTAGTGATGTGTCCTATAAGGAGCAGTAATATAGTACAGAGGGTAGTGATGTGTCCTATAAGGAGCAGTAATATAGTACAGAGTGTAGTGATGTGTCCTATATGGAGCAGTAATATAGTACAGAGTGTAGTGATGTGTCCTATAAGGAGCAGTAATATAGTACAGAGGGTAGTGATGTGTCATATAAGGAGCAGTGATATAGTACAGAGTGTAGTGATGTGTCCTATATGGAGCAGTAATATAGATGATCTGCAGAGAGGAGGAGCTCAAGTACAGGATGACTAATATCATGTGACTGGGATCTGGTGGGTGTGTCTGTACTGTGTCTGTCCTGTGTGGGTGTGTCTACTGTGTGTCTGTACTGTGTGTGTGTACAGTACGTATTGTGCATGCGTGTATGTGTTATCTGGTGTGTGTGTGTGTGTCTGTACTGTGCGGGTGTACTGTGTGGGTGTGTTATCTGGTGTGTGTGTGTGTGCGTGTGTACAGTACGTATTGTGCGTGTGTGTGTGTGTACAGTACATATTGTGCGTGTATGTGTTATCTGGTGTGTGTGTGTGTACAGTACGTATTGTGCGTGTATGTGTTATCTGGTGTGTGTGTGTGTACAGTACGTATTGTGCGTGTATGTGTTATCTGGTGTGCGTGTGTGTTGAGATCCAGAGATCCTTCATCTACCTCAGGATGCTGAACGAAGGGGTGTGTCATATGGCTGTCAATCAAAATGCATATTTGAGGAAATCATAACGGATGTCAGACACACGCGCACACACGCACACACACGCACACACACGCACACACGCGCGCAAGGGTCCAGGGCCCAACTGCCAATCATTACAGTTAGATATGATTCCATTAGCTGACAATCAAATTGTAGGAATATGAAGGAGCAGGTCACGTGTGAATGTTAAAGCTGTGTTTCAGATCAATAATACTGACAAGTAGTCCTTTTTAAATGGACCCAGCTAATACTGTGTGTGTGTGTGTTGCAGGTTGTGTGGGCGGTGTGTGTGCGCTTGCCAACGTGCTGGGTCGTGAGGTGTGTGAGCTGGAGCAGCTGTGTATGTCGGGACGGTGGGAAGAAGCCAGTGCTCTGCAGCGGCGCCTCATAGAGCCCAACACTGCTGTAAGTCAAGCTACATAAACCCTATGTAACCCTACATAAGAGTTGACATAGAGTCCAGCACAGCTTTGAGTGAACCTACATAGGCCTAATTAACCCCCCCATCCACTCCTCTCTTTGTTGTTGCTAGGTGACCAGGAAGTATGGCATTCCCGCTCTCAAGCAGGCGATGGAGTGGTTTGGTTACCACGGCGGCACCTATCGCTCTCCTCTTCAACCGCTCTCAGAGGCCGAATCACAGCAGCTCAGACTGGACTTCTCCACCAACGGCTGGCTCTGAAGGGGACAGGGGGCAGGACTGAGTAGAAGACAGGGGACTGGGCCTCTGCTCCAGGTTGAAGTTGGCATCATAGAACATTATGGCATCATTGACTTGAATGTGGATTTCCTTTCTACTCATTCTAATTATATGGTTGGCTCTAACCACAGATCTAGGATCAGGTGACTCTACACCCAATCCTAACCTTAACCATTAGGGAGTTGAGAAAAGATGTGACCCTGTATCAGTTGTTAGGGGCAGCGTCAACCTACTGTGACTGTTTCATACATGCATAGCTTCCTTCCCTTCCTGGCCTTAAATCTAAGAGGACTTGATAGTTGAAATCAATAACCAATCCAGTCCTTTCACCTATCAGTGGTCATGCTGCCTTGCTATACTCCTGGGACAGACCTCTCCTCTACAAACCTTTCATCTCCATGGGATCACCTGTACAAATAAAATACAGAAATAAACAGACAAATGAGAATAAACAGATTGTTGTAAAGAAAGGAAAATACTGTGGCTCCATGTGATGAGACTTTCTCTGTTCCTGTTTATCTAACGTGTCCAAGGTTCTATCTATGTGAGGAGGCCTTTGTGAGGGTGTTGTGTGTTAGAGACATGTCAACACTAGGACTGCCCCAAGGCCTCCCACCTGTAATGGCCATAGGGGTTTTGATTGTGTCCCACATCACACCCTATTCACTACATAGTGCACTGCTGTTGACCAGAGCCATATGGGTCCTGGTTAAAAGTAGTGCACTGTATAGGGAATGGGTTGCCATTTTGGGACGCACGCTTTGACATTAATGAAATGCAGCAGGAAGTAAAAAGAAATGTGAGGAATAAGAGTTTGTTTATTTGCTCCAAGGATGTTTTTCAATCTGTTTCTTCCAGATAGAGAAAGACAACCTACCCAGCAACCGTCACTAACCTTTGTCCTGCTATTTCTGTTGAAACAAGATGAGCGCCTTCCATTCTATAGGTAACCTAGATCTATAGGTAACATTCCACAGAGCCAGGTGTAATGCCACTGTCCTGCACTAACCTAGATCTATAGGTAACCTAGATCTATAGGTAACATTCCACAGAGCCAGGTGTAATGCCACTGTCCCTCACTAACCTAGATCTATAGGTAACCTAGATCTATAAGTAACATTCCACAGAGCCAGGTGTAATGCCACTGTCCTGCACTAACCCAGATCTATAGGTAACCTAGATCTATAGGTAACATTCCACAGAGCCAGGTGTAATGCCACTGTCCTGCACTAACCTAGATCTATAGGTAACATTCCACAGAGCCAGGTGTAATGCCACTGTCCTGCACTAACCTAGATCTATAGGTAACCTAGATCTATAGGTAACATTCCACGGAGCCAGGTGTAATGCCACTGTCCTGCACTAACCTAGATCTATAGGTAACCTAGATCTATAGGTAACATTCCACAGAGCCAGGTGTAATGCCACTGTCCTGCACTAACCCAGATCTATAGGTAACCTAGATCTATAGGTAACCTAGATCTATAGGTAACATTCCACAGAGCCAGGTGTAATGCCACTGTCCTGCACTAACCTAGATCTATAGGTAACATTCCACAGAGCCAGGTGTAATGCCACTGTCCTGCACTAACCTAGATCTATAGGTAACCCAGATCTATAGGTAACATTCCACAGAGCCAGGTGTAATGCCACTGTCCTGCACTAACCTAGATCTATAGGTAACCTAGATCTATAGGTAACATTCCACAGAGCCAGGTGTAATGCCACTGTCCTGTACTAACCCAGATCTATAGGTAACCTAGATCTATAGGTAACATTCCACAGAGCCAGGTGTAATGCCACTGTCCTGCACTAACCTAGATCTATAGGTAACCTAGATCTATAGGTAACATTCCACAGAGCCAGGTGTAATGCCACTGTCCTGCACTAACCTAGATCTATAGGTAACATTCCACAGAGCCAGGTGTAATGCCACTGTCCTGCACTAACCTAGATCTATAGGTAACCCAGATCTATAGGTAACATTCCACAGAGCCAGGTGTAATGCCACTGTCCTGTACTAACCTAGATCTATAGGTAACCTAGATCTATAGGTAACATTCCACAGAGCCAGGTGTAATGCCACTGTCCTGTACTAACCCAGATCTATAGGTAACCTAGATCTATAGGTAACATTCCACAGAGCCAGGTGTAATGCCACTGTCCTGCACTAACCTAGATCTATAGGTAACCTAGATCTATAGGTAACATTCCACAGAGCCAGGTGTAATGCCACTGTCCTGTACTAACCTAGATCTATAGGTAACCTAGATCTATAGGTAACATTCCACAGAGCCAGGTGTAATGCCACTGTCCTGCACTAACCCAGATCTATAGGTAACCTAGATCTATAGGTAACATTCCACAGAGCCAGGTGTAATGCCACTGTCCTGCACTAACCTAGATCTATAGGTAACCTAGATCTATAGGTAACATTCCACAGAGCCAGGTGTAATGCCACTGTCCTGCACTAACCTAGATCTATAGGTAACATAGATCTATAGGTAACATTCCACAGAGCCAGGTGTAATGCCACTGTCCTGCACTAACCTAGATCTATAGGTAACATAGATCTATAGGTAACATTCCACAGAGCCAGGTGTAATGCCACTGTCCTGCACTAACCTAGATCTATAGGTAACATAGATCTATAGGTAACATTCCACAGAGCCAGGTGTAATGCCACTGTCCCTCACTAACATAGATCTATAGGTAACATTCCACAGAGCCAGGTGTAATGCCACTGTCCTGCACTAACCTAGATCTATAGGTAACCTAGATCTATAGGTAACATTCCACAGAGCCAGGTGTGATGCCACTGTCCTGCACTAACCTCGATCTATAGGTAACCTAGATCTATAGGTAACATTCCACAGAGCCAGGTGTAATGCCACTGTCCTGCACTAACCCAGATCTATAGGTAACCTAGATCTATAGGTAACATTCCACAGAACCAGGTGTAATGCCACTGTCCTGCACTAACCTAGATCTATAGGTAACATTCCACAGAGCCAGGCGTAATGCCACTGTCCTGCACTAACCTAGATCTATAGGTAACCCAGATCTATAGGTAACATTCCACAGAGCCAGGTGTAATGCCACTGTCCTGCACTAACCTAGATCTATAGGTAACCTAGATCTATAGGTAACATTCCACAGAGCCAGGTGTAATGCCACTGTCCTGTACTAACCCAGATCTATAGGTAACCTAGATCTATAGGTAACATTCCACAGAGCCAGGTGTAATGCCACTGTCCTGCACTAACCTAGATCTATAGGTAACCTAGATCTATAGGTAACATTCCACAGAGCCAGGTGTAATGCCACTGTCCTGCACTAACCTAGATCTATAGGTAACATTCCACAGAGCCAGGTGTAATGCCACTGTCCTGCACTAACCTAGATCTATAGGTAACCCAGATCTATAGGTAACATTCCACAGAGCCAGGTGTAATGCCACTGTCCTGTACTAACCTAGATCTATAGGTAACCTAGATCTATAGGTAACATTCCACAGAGCCAGGTGTAATGCCACTGTCCTGTACTAACCCAGATCTATAGGTAACCTAGATCTATAGGTAACATTCCACAGAGCCAGGTGTAATGCCACTGTCCTGCACTAACCTAGATCTATAGGTAACCTAGATCTATAGGTAACATTCCACAGAGCCAGGTGTAATGCCACTGTCCTGTACTAACCTAGATCTATAGGTAACCTAGATCTATAGGTAACATTCCACAGAGCCAGGTGTAATGCCACTGTCCTGCACTAACCCAGATCTATAGGTAACCTAGATCTATAGGTAACATTCCACAGAGCCAGGTGTAATGCCACTGTCCTGCACTAACCTAGATCTATAGGTAACCTAGATCTATAGGTAACATTCCACAGAGCCAGGTGTAATGCCACTGTCCTGCACTAACCTAGATCTATAGGTAACATAGATCTATAGGTAACATTCCACAGAGCCAGGTGTAATGCCACTGTCCTGCACTAACCTAGATCTATAGGTAACATAGATCTATAGGTAACATTCCACAGAGCCAGGTGTAATGCCACTGTCCTGCACTAACCTAGATCTATAGGTAACATAGATCTATAGGTAACATTCCACAGAGCCAGGTGTAATGCCACTGTCCCTCACTAACATAGATCTATAGGTAACATTCCACAGAGCCAGGTGTAATGCCACTGTCCTGCACTAACCTAGATCTATAGGTAACCTAGATCTATAGGTAACATTCCACAGAGCCAGGTGTGATGCCACTGTCCTGCACTAACCTAGATCTATAGGTAACCTAGATCTATAGGTAACATTCCACAGAGCCAGGTGTAATGCCACTGTCCTGCACTAACCCAGATCTATAGGTAACCTAGATCTATAGGTAACATTCCACAGAACCAGGTGTAATGCCACTGTCCTGCACTAACCTAGATCTATAGGTAACATTCCACAGAGCCAGGCGTAATGCCACTGTCCTGCACTAACCTAGATCTATAGGTAACCTAGATCTATAGGTAACATTCCACAGAGCCAGGTGTAATGCCACTGTCCTGCACTAACCTAGATCTATAGGTAACATTCCACAGAGCCAGGTGTAATGCCACTGTCCTGCACTAACCTAGATCTATAGGTAACATTCCACAGAGCCAGGTGTAATGCCACTGTCCTGCACTAACCTAGATCTATAGGTAACATTCCACAGAGCCAGGCGTAATGCCACTGTCCTGTACTAACCTAGATCTGTAGGTAACATTCCACAGAGCCAGGCGTAATGCCACTGTCCTGTACTAACCTAGATCTATAGGTAACATTCCACAGAGCCAGGCGTAATGCCACTGTCCTGCACTAACCTAGATCTATAGGTAACCTAGATCTATAGGTAACATTCCACAGAGCCAGGCGTAATGCCACTGTCCTGTACTAACCTAGATCTATAGGTAACCTAGATCTATAGGTAACATTCCACAGAGCCAGGTGTAATGCCACTGTCCTGCACTAACCTAGATCTATAGGTAACCTAGATCTATAGGTAACATTCCACAGAGCCAGGCGTAATACCACTGTCCTGCACTAACCTAGATCTATAGGTAACCTAGATCTATAGGTAACATTCCACAGAGCCAGGCGTAATGCCACTGTCCTGCACTAACCTAGATCTATAGGTAACATTCCACAGAGCCAGGTGTAATGCCACTGTCCTGCACTAACCTAGATCTATAGGTAACCTAGATCTATAGGTAACATTCCACAGAGCCAGGTGTAATGCCACTGTCCTGCACTAACCTAGATCTATAGGTAACATTCCACAGAGCCAGGTGTAATGCCACTGTCCTACACTATCCCAGATCTATAGGTAACCTAGATCTATAGGTAACATTCCACAGAGCCAGGTGTAATGCCACTGTCCTGCACTAACCTAGATCTATAGGTAACCTATATCTATAGGTAACATTCCACAGAGCCAGGAGTAATGCCACTGTCCTGCACTAACCTAGATCTGTAGGTAACATTCCACAGAGCCAGGTGTAATGGTTAAGGTTAGGATTGGGGAAGGTGAAGCTGATCCTAGATCTGTACCCAGGGGGAAACTTCACTACCCATTGTTGGCCACTTGAGGGTGCTGTGGCCCACTGTAAGCAGCGAGGCGACGCTGGGATGGTTCAGCATCAAGGGCATCCGTCTAATCTCCATTAAGGAGGATGTAAACCCTTGGCATGTGACTCGCTGCCCCCGACACGAGCATGGGGTCAATGGGGGATGAAGGAGGGAGGGTGAGGGGGGAGAAATCCACTCCTCTAGTCAGCGCAAAGCAATGGCCAGTCAGCAAACCTGCTTCACCTGCCCTCTCCCTCCCCTCCCTCCTACTGCTCAGCACTTGTCAGGGGGCAATGATGACACATGGAGAAATGTCTCTACCTCCCTCCCCCATCTCTCTTTCTCTCCCTCAATTTCTCAATTTCCCCTTTCAACCATTTCTCATTCCACTCCTACTTCTCTCTGTTTTACTTTCTCTCTCTCTCTCTCTGTCTGTCTGTCTGTCTCGCTCTTTCTCTATCACTCTTTCTCTCTCCCACTCTAGATTAAGAGCATGCTCAAAATACTCCCAGATACCTCTCTCTCTATCCCTCCCCTATCCCTCTTTCCCTGTCGTCCTCCATCCCCCTACTATTTTGAGATGCCTGACTGACTTTTCAGTTCTCAGTGGGTGCAGAGCAGAGCTGTTTTCCCTCACTCTTAGGCTGCATCCCAAATGGCACCCTATTCTCTATATAGGGCACTACTTTAGACCAGAGCCCTATGGGGGCTCCAGCCCACCCAGACCCTGTACACTGTATCCATACAGATTGTATATGAATATACTCAACCCCCTGAAGGATATTTTCCTTGCTCACAGAGACAGATTTTACAGAATAAGGGTCAAACACACTCAAACACAGAGCTCTGAACAACCTTGCATATTTTGATCATGTCTTTGTATCCCTTGGTACTGCTCTCAGTCAGTCTCCCATCCCTCCTACCATCCCTCATACCATCCCTCCTACCATCCCTCCCTCCCTCCCTCTTTCTTTATTTTCTTCCAGTTGAGCTAAAATGTCCCTCGCTCACACCGCAGTCAGCTACATTCCTCTCTTTCTACTCCTTCTCTCATTCCTTCACTCCATTTCTTTCTATCTTTCTCTCTGTCTCTCGTTCCTTCTCTCTCTCTCTCTGTCTCTCTCAAGCCAAAAGAGTGTTTCAGTGGTAAATCTTAGCCTGTCAAAATACAACCAATAAACCTAATAGACTGTGACCTTAACATCAGCCGTCTACTTAAACATGGAGGGTTTGACCCTGGTAGACGTGGCATTAACATCAGCCGTCTAGTGAAACATGGAGGGTTTGACCCTGGTAGACGTGGCATTAACATCAGCCGTCTAGTGAAACATGGAGGGTTTGACCCTGGTAGACGTGGCATTAACATCAGCCGTCTACTTAAACATGGAGGGTTTGACCCTGGTAGACGTGGCATTAACATCAGCCGTCTAGTGAAACATGGAGGGTTTGACCCTGGTAGACGTGGCATTAACATCAGCCGTCTAGTGAAACATGGAGGGTTTGACCCTGGTAGACTGTGGCATTAACATCAGCCCTCTAGTGAAACATGGAGGGTTTGACCCTGGTAGACTGTGGCATTAACATCAGCCGTCTAGTGAAACATGGAGGGTTTGACCCTGGTAGACGTGGCATTAACATCAGCCGTCTAGTGAAACATGGAGGGTTTGACCCTGGTAGACGTGGCATTAACATCAGCCGTCTACTTAAACATGGAGGGTTTGACCCTGGTAGACGTGACATTAACATCAGCCGTCTAGTGAAACATGGAGGGTTTGACCCTGGTAGACGTGGCATTAACATCAGCCGTCTAGTGAAACATGGAGGGTTTGACCCTGGTAGACGTGGCATTAACATCAGCCGTCTAGTGAAACATGGAGGGTTTGACCCTGGTAGACTGTGGTATTAACATCAGCCGTCTAGTGAAACATGGAGGGTTTGACCCTGGTAGACTGTGGTATTAACATCAGCCGTCTACTTAAACATGGAGGGTTTGACCATGGTAGACGTGGCATTAACATCAGCCGTCTACTTAAACATGGAGGGTTTGACCCTGGTAGACGTGGCATTAACATCAGCCGTCTAGTGAAACATGGAGGGTTTGACCCTGGTAGACGTGGCATTAACATCAGCCGTCTAGTGAAACATGGAGGGTTTGACCCTGGTAGACGTGGCATTAACATCAGCCCTCTAGTGAAACATGGAGGGTTTGACCCTGGAGGAGAGGAGGGCTGGACACTTGTCTACTAACACAGAATACACCACAGCAGAGCAAACAAAATGGCTACACAGACTATCTGAGTTGACACTGGGATTATGTATTTTTTGTAGTGTTGTACTGTCTCTATGCACACTCACAGAGCCCTACACACACACACACACTCACAGAGCCCTACACACACACACACACACACACACACACACACACACACACACACACACACACACACACACACACACACACACACACACAGAGCCCTACACACACACTTGATAATTTGCCCACACACACATAATATGCACATACATTTACACTGACTCTACAAACACACACCCACTCCCATATAAGCTGCTGCTACTCTGTTTACCATATATCCTGATGCCTAGTCACCTTACCCCAATACATATCTACCTCTATAGATCCAGTATCCCTGTACATTATAATATGGTACTGGAACTGACCCTGTATATAGTATGTTTACCTCTATAGATCCAGTATCCCTGTACATTATAATATGGTACTGGTACTGACCCTGTATATAGTATGTTTACCCCTATACATATCTACCTCTATAGATCCAGTATCCCTGTACAGTATAATATGTACTGACCCTGTATATAGTATGTTTACCCCTATACATATCTACCTCTATAGATCCAGTATCTCTGTACAGTATAATATGGTACTGACCCTGTATATAGTATGTTTACCCCTATACATATCTACCTCTATAGAGCCAGTATCCCTGTACAGTATAATATGGTACTGACCCTGTATATAGTATGTTTACCCCTATACATATCTACCTCTATAGATCCAGTATCCCTGTACAGTATAATATGGAACTGACCCTGTATATAGTATGTTTACCCCTATACATATCTACCTCTATAGATCCAGTATCCCTGTACAGTATAATATGGTACTGACCCTGTATATAGTATGTTTACCCCTATACATATCTACCTCTATAGATCCAGTATCCCTGTACAGTATAATATGGAACTGACCCTGTATATAGTATGTTTACCCCTATACATATCTACCTCTATAGATCCAGTATCCCTGTACAGTATAATATGGTACTGACCCTGTATATAGTATGTTTACCCCTATACATATCTACCTCTATAGATCCAGTATCCCTGTACAGTATAATATGGAACTGACCCTGTATATAGCATGTTTACTTGATCGTGTTCTTCTTAGTTCTTTTTATATCTGGTGTGTTTTTCTTCTACATTGTATTTCTTAGTATTACATTGTTATTGATTACTGCATAGTTGGGGTTAGAGCTGGGCATTAAAGGTATTTCACTGCACGTGACATTAACTTCAATTGAAGCCTCCACATCCCAAATGACACCCTATTCCCTACACCCAAATCCCATATGGGCCCTGGTCAAAATAGTGCACTATGTAGGAAATAGGGTCCCATTCAGCCATAGGCTACTGTTACGTCACAGTCTACATGTGCCTACAGTAGTCTGTAGGTTCAGCTCCTTCAGGGATTAACTGTGTCCCAAATGGCACCCTCTTCATAGTTCACTACTTTTGACCTGATCCCTATGCAAAAGTAGTGCACTATATGGGGATTGGGGTGCCATTTGGGATTCAATCCTTTCAAATACTTTTTTTTATTTAACCTTTATTTAACTAGGGAAGTCAGTTAAGAATACATTCTTATTTTACAATGACTGTCTACCCCGACAAAACCCTCCCCTAACCCGGACGATGTTGGGCAAATTGTGCGCCGCCCTAAGTGATTCCCAATCACGGCCGGTTGTGATACAGCCCGGGATCAAACCAGGGTCTGTAGTGACGCCTCTAGCACTGAGATGCGGTGCCTTAGACCGCTGCGCCACTCGGGAGCCCTAAAGGAAACGTTAAAGTCCTGCAGCGTCTCAACAGGTGGCTGTTCTCCATTTCTATTTCAATACCCTGAACACGTCAAACGTTCACGTGTGAACTTGGAACTATATCCATAGCCAACATACGCTGCCCTCCACCCCCATGTTAGAAATGCTTAGGGCCTGATTCACCAGAAACAGACAGGAAAAGCAGATCACTCCCAAATCTATTGTCTTTATAGAACCCAAAGCCATTGATCATAGCAGTGTTTTAAGTAGTGTTTTTTTATGTGTTAAACCAGACAACACAGGCTGATTTTGTATTTGTATAGTCAAGTTTATTGGTACCACTCTCTGCTCAGTAACAATGTGTCTCTGTGTGTCTCTGCAGTAGCAGGTCCTATCAATCTGTGGTTTGCAGTTCCACACTAACACGCTTCAAAGCGTTTGGGAGTCTGTGACGGGTGTGTGTGTGTGTGAGAGCGTGCTTGCCGTGAAGCTCGGCTGATAAGATAACAAAGAGTTTTCTTTAAAACACACACAAGTGTGAAATAGACTGAAAGAGTAAATCTGTCCCGCTGGAAGAAAAAACAATCACCACCAAGAAAATGAATAACCCCCCCCCCCCACATTCTAGTGTTGAAGGATTCATTTATTTTAGTCAGGGAACAAAAGACAACACACACACGCACAGACATGCACACGCACAAAAGTGTTTCTTCCTTCAACTGACACTTCTGCATTCGTCAGGTAAAGACGTCTATAGCGAACGGCCGAAAAGCGGAGAAAACAATATTTAAATATTTCGCCATGGCAACAAGCTGTATGATTATGGTGGCAGGCAGGCAGGCAGCACTTGGGATTCAGATGATACAAATTAAGGGAACTCTGAACGGTTGCCAAGGAGACGGAACAGGCGGGGGGTTAAAGTCCAACCTAAACACACCTTAAAGCTATTTTAGTTGACAGGAGGGGGAGAGAGAACGGGGAGGAGGAGGAGGAGGGATGTAGGGCTGTCTGTCAGGAGGGGGGTGAGAGAGAACCGGAGGAGAAGGAGGAGGATGGCTGTAGGGCTGTCTGTCAGGAGGGGGGAGAGAGAGAACCGAAGGAGGAGGATGGCTGTAGGGCTGTCTGTCAGGAGGGGGGTGAGAGAACCGGAGGAGGAGGAGGAGGATGGCTGTAGGGCTGTCTGTCAGGAGGGGGGTGAGAGAACCGGAGGAGGAGGAGGAGAAGGAGGAGGATGGCTGTAGGGCTGTCTGTCAGGAGGGGGGTGAGAGAACCGGAGGAGAAGGAGGAGGATGGCTGTAGGGCTGTCTGTCAGGAGGGGGGTGAGAGAGAACTGGAGAAGGAGGAGGATGGCTGTAGGGCTGTCTGTCAAGAAGGGGGAGAGAGAGAGAACCGGAGGAGAAGGAGGAGGATGGCTGTAGGGCTGTCTGTCAAGAGGGGGGTGAGAGAACCGGAGGAGGAGAAGGAGGATGGCTGTAGGGCTGTCTGTCAGGAGGGGGGTGAGAGAACTGGAGGAGGAGAAGGAGGATGGCTGTAGGGCTGTCTGTCAAGAAGGGGGAGAGAGAGAGAACCGGAGGAGAAGGAGGAGGATGGCTGTAGGGCTGTCTGTCAGGAGGGGGGAGAGAGAGAACCGGAGGAGAAGGAGGAGGATGGCTGTAGGGCTGTCTGTCAGGAGGGGGGTGAGAGAACCGGAGAAGGAGGAGGATGGCTGTAGGGCTGTCTGTCAGGAGGGGGGTGAGAGAACCGGAGGAGAAGGAGGAGGATGGCTGTAGGGCTGTCTGTCAGGAGGGGAGAGAGAGAGAGAACCGGAGGAGGATGGCTGTAGGGCTGTCTGTCAGGAGGGGGGTGAGAGAACCGGAGGAGAAGGAGGAGGATGGCTGTAGGGCTGTCTGTCAGGAGGGGGGAGAGGGAGAGAACCGGAGGAGGAGGAGGATGGCTGTAGAGCTGTCTGTCAGATAGCTACTCCTGGGAATTATGGGATCAGAGTCCAAAATACTGCTCACAGTGTGTGGGTGTGTTTTGGTTTAGGGTGTGGGCATTTTGGTTTAGGGTGTGAGTGTGTGAGAGAGTCTTTTGGTTTAGCGTGCAAGTGTGTGTGTGTGTGTGTGTGTGTGTGTATTTTGGTTTAGGGACGTGTGTGTGTGTGTGTATTTTGTGTGCATGTGTGTATTTTGGTTTAGGGACGTGTGTGTGTGTGTGTGCGCATGTGTGTATTTTGGTTTAGGGACGTGTGTGTGTGTGTGTGCGCATGTGTGTATTTTGGTTTAGGGACGTGTGTGTGTGTGTGTGTGTGTGCGCATGTGTGTATTTTGGTTTAGGGACGTGTGTGTGTGTGTGTGTGTGTGCGCATGTGTGTATTTTGGTTTAGGGACGTGTGTGTGTGTGTGTGCGCATGTGTGTATTTTGGTTTAGGGACGTGTGTGTGTGTGTGTGTGTGTGTGCGCATGTGTGTATTTTGGTTTAGGGACGTGTGTGTGTGTGCGCATGTGTGTATTTTGGTTTAGGGACGTGTGTGTGTGTGTGTGTGTGTGTGCGCATGTGTGTATTTTGGTTTAGGGACGTGTGTGTGTGTGTGTGTGCGCATGTGTGTATTTTGGTTTAGGGACGTGTGTGTGTGTGCGCATGTGTGTATTTTGGTTTAGGGACGTGTGTGTGTGTGTGTGTGTGCGCATGTGTGTATTTTGGTTTAGGGACGTGTGTGTGTGTGCGCATGTGTGTATTTTGGTTTAGGGACGTGTGTGTGTGTGTGTGTGTGCGCATGTGTGTATTTTGGTTTAGGGACGTGTGTGTGGGGGGTGGTTGTGTTTTGCTGACATACCATCCAGAGGTTTCTAACCCCGTCTATTGAGGACCACCACAAACTGACAACTACACTTCATTAAAATCAATGCTCTTTTCACCTCCTAACATTTGTTCTACTTCATATAAACAAAAATGTAATTAGCGAAGACACGTCAAAAAGGGTTTTCTCTTTAATTAATGATCTTAAATGTTCATTTTAATGCCAAGTACTTTTGTCTACAAATACATATATGTAGAATATGCCTTTTGAAATCCCCATAGAGAACACAATGATCAGTTGGCTCCGATGACATCACAGTTTTTCCAGTTTCCCTGAAATCGCAACACGTTTATCTCCCTCTTTATTTGTTTGTTTCTTTCTCTCTGTCGCTCTCCTCCCTATCTCCGTCTCTCTCCTCCCTATCTCCGTCTCTCTCACACACAAACACACACACACACACTCCAGAGACACTAAACAGAGAACAACAGCACAGGAAACCTATTCTGAGAAGGCCTTAGTGATTAGCTTTAATAGACTATTTCCCTGTACACTATAACACTGGTGGTGCCCACTGTGTACTGTTGAACTCCAACAGGGTCATATTCATTAGTGGACACCGTAGCACAACAGTGCAAAAACACTTTGCAACAGGAAACAAAAACAAGCATTTCTTATTGTACCAGTTCAGGTTAGTCCGATTCTGCCCCTTGCTTCCGTTTGGTGCCCAGTGAACACGACCCCAGGCCTCTGGTTGACTGGCTCTTTCCTTCATTAGCAGGGAAAAGATAAACAAACAAAAAGCCAACCTGAAAAACCCTCAAACTGTAATAGTCATTATGGATGGATTCAAAGCACAGTGTTCCATAGGTTCAATGCAGGCACACAGTTGTTCTTCCCTTTGATTAGTGTGTTTTCGGTGTGTGTGTGTTTACTTAGACATGGTGGCTATAGTAAGTAAGTAGCCTTGCACGAGCCAAGGCTTCATAGGAGCCACGAGGCAGCTTGATGTACCAGTACACCCCCTGGACAGGAGTCTCTCAGGGCCTGGTATGATGGACCAATAGACTTTCTGTACTTATGAGGACGCTCGTTTAACAATTTGTCTATGTCGTATCTGTTATGCCGGCGCACAACAAACGGTGTGTGTAAGTGTCCATGCAATGAAAGCATTGCAGTGACTTTTTATAGTTCCGCTAAATGTGAATTACACTAGAGTCTCTAGTACAGCACCACAACACTTAAGATACAACATCAGAGGAAAAACAATGGAGAATAGCTTTGTGTTTCAGCTCCCAGAGAAATCACTACAATAGAACGTGTAGAAGTAAACCATACATTCAGCTCAGGACTTCCACTATATAGAACCAGGAACCTGGTATATTGTAAAGTAAACAGTCATATAGTCTCAATGTAAATATATCAGACACAGATTAAACAAAATACCTCTACACCAAATTAAGCACCTTGACATGAGCTTGTTCTGTTACTGTAACTAACTGGTCATGTAATAAAGACATGAGGTTGTTCTGTTACTGTAACTAACTGGTCATGTAATAAAGACATTAGCTTGTTCTGTTACTGTAACTAACTGGTCATGTAATAAAGACATGAGGTTGTTCTGTTACTGTAACTAACTGGTCATGTAATAAAGACATGAGCTTGTTCTGTTACTGTAACTAACTGGTCATGTAATAAAGACATTAGCTTGTTCTGTTACTGTAACTAACTGGTCATGTAATAAAGACATTAGGTTGTTCTGTTACTGTAACTAACTGGTCACGTAATAAAGACATTAGCTTGTTCTGTTACTGTAACTGGTCATGTAATAAAGACATTAGCTTGTTCTGTTACTGTAACTAACTGGTCATGTAATAAAGACATGAGGTTGTTCTGTTACTGTAACTGGTCATGTAATAAAGACATTAGCTTGTTCTGTTACTGTAACTGGTCATGTAATAAAGACATTAGGTTGTTCTGTTACTGTAACTAACTGGTCATGTAATAAAGACATTAGGTTGTTCTGTTACTGTAACTAATTGGTCATGTAATAAAGACATGAGGTTGTTCTGTTACTGTAACTGGTCATGTAATAAAGACATTAGGTTGTTCTGTTACTGTAACTAACTGGTCATGTAATAAAGACATTAGGTTGTTCTGTTACTGTAACTAACTGGTCGTGTAATAAAGACATTATGTTGTTCTGTTACTGTAACTAACTGGTCATGTAATAAAGACATTAGGTTGTTCTGTTACTGTAACTAACTGGTCATGTAATAAAGACATGAGGTTGTTCTGTTACTGTAACTAACTGGTCATGTAATAAAGACATGAGGTTGTTCTGTTACTGTAACTAACTGGTCATGTAATAAAGACATTAGGTTGTTCTGTTACTGTAACTAACTGGTCATGTAATAAAGACATGAGCTTGTTCTGTTACTGTAACTAACTGGTCATGTAATAAAGACATGAGGTTGTTCTGTTACTGTAACTAACTGGTCATGTAATAAAGACATTAGGTTGTTCTGTTACTGTAACTAACTGGTCATGTATTAAAGACATTAGCTTGTTCTGTTACTGTAACTAACTGGTCATGTAATAAAGACATTAGCTTGTTCTGTTACTGTAACTAACTGGTCACGTAATAAAGACATTAGCTTGTTCTGTTACTGTAACTAACTGGTCATGTAATAAAGACATTAGCTTGTTCTGTTACTGTAACTAACTGGTCATGTAATAAAGACATTAGCTTGTTCTGTTACTGTAACTAACTGGTCATGTAATAAAGACATTAGGTTGTTCTGTTACTGTAACTAACTGGTCATGTAATAAAGACATTAGCTTGTTCTGTTACTGTAACTAACTGGTCATGTAATAAAGACATTAGGTTGTTCTGTTACTGTAACTAACTGGTCATGTAATAAAGACATTAGGTTGTTCTGTTACTGTAACTAACTGGTCATGTAATAAAGACATTAGCTTGTTCTGTTACTGTAACTAACTGGTCATGTAATAAAGACATTAGCTTGTTCTGTTACTGTAACTAACTGGTCATGTAATAAAGACATTAGCTTGTTCTGTTACTGTAACTAACTGGTCATGTAATAAAGACATTAGCTTGTTCTGTTACTGTAACTAACTGGTCACGTAATAAAGACATTAGGTTGTTCTGTTACTGTAACTAACTGGTCACGTAATAAAGACATTAGGTTGTTCTGTTACTGTAACTAACTGGTCACGTAATAAAGACATTAGCTTGTTCTGTTACTGTAACTAACTGGTCACGTAATAAAGACATTAGGTTGTTCTGTTACTGTAACTAACTGGTCACGTAATAAAGACATTAGCTTGTTCTGTTACTGTAACTAACTGGTCATGTAATAAAGACATTAGCTTGTTCTGTTACTGTAACTAACTGGTCACGTAATAAAGACATTAGGTTGTTCTGTTACTGTAACTAACTGGTCATGTAATAAAGACATTAGGTTGTTCTGTTACTGTAACTAACTGGTCATGTAATAAAGACATTAGCTTGTTCTGTTACTGTAACTAACTGGTCGTGTAATAAAGACATTAGCTTGTTCTGTTACTGTAACTAATTGGTCATGTAATAAAGACATTAGGTTGTTCTCAGAATGGTTAGAGGTTTGTAAAGGGTTGTAAAATACCAGTTACTTTCCCCAAATTCCCAGGTTTCCCAGAAATCCCGGTTGGATGTGTCACTGAATCATAAGGGAATACGCAGGAAATCCCGGTTGGATGAGTCCCTGAATCATAAGGGTATACGCAGGAAATCCCGGTTGGATGAGTCCCTGAATCATAAGGGAATACGCAGGAAATCCCAGTTGGATGTGTCCCTGAATCATAAGGGTATACGCAGGAAATCCGGAGTCCTCCAACCAGGATTTCTGGGAAACCTTGGAATTTCAGATAAGTTAATGGAGTTTTGCAAACCCTGTAAAGGGTTCAACCCCAGTTCCAGACACCAGTCAGTATTCCTCAATCCATTCCTAGGGGATCCTCAGGGGGTGCATGTTTTTGTTCTACCCCAACACTAGCACATTCAGGTGCTGAGCCAGAACAACACCCAAGTGACGCAGCAGGCGCTAACAAACCTGATTAGATTGAGGTTTGTTAGTGTTGGTCTAGAACAAAAACCAGTACCTCCAGGAATGGCTTGATCAACACTGTCACACACATCTAACCTTGCAGATTAATATGTGTCTCATCATCAAAACCACATGAGACATTTTCTAAAACAACAGGATGTATTCCTAGATAGAGTGTATATAAACTAGCGTTCAAAAGTTTGGGGTCACTTAGAAACGTCCTTGTTTTTGAAAGAAAAGCAATTTTTTTTGTCCATTAAAATAACATCAAATCGATCAGAAATGCAGTGTAGACATTGTTAATGTTGTAAATGACTATTGTGGCTGGAAACGGAAGATTTAAAAGATAAATGTAATATCTACATAGGGCAAAAGAACACAGACACTGGACAGAGGAACTCAGCCTAGAAGGCCAGGATCCCGATGTCGCCTCTTCACTGTTGATGTTGAGACTGGTGTTTTGTGGGTACTATTTAATGAAGCTGCCAATTGAGGACTTATGAGGCGTCTTTCTCAAACTAGACACTCTAATGTACTTGTCCTCTTGCTCAGTTGTGCACTGGGGCCTCCCATTCCTTTTTCTATTCTGGTTAGAGCCAGTTTGCGCTGTTCTGTGAAGGGAGTAGTACACTGCGTTGTATGAGATCTTCAGTTTCTTGGCAATCTCTCGCATGGAATAGCCTTCATTTCTCAGAATAGACTGACGAGTTTCAGAAGAAAGTTATTTGTTTCTGGCCATTTTGAGCCTGTAATTGAACCTACAAATGCTGATGTTCCAGATACTCAACTAGTCTAAAGAAGGACAGTTTTATTGCTTCTTTAATCAGCACAACAGTTTTCAGCTGTGCTAACATAACTGCAAAAGGGTTTTCTAATGATCAATTAGCCTTTTAAAATGATAAACTTGGGTTAGCTAACACAATGTGCCATTGGAACACAGGAGTGATGGTTGCTGGTAATGGGCCTCTATGTGCCTATGTAAAATATTCCATAAAAAATCTGCCGTTTCCAGCTACAATAGTCATTTACAACATTAACAATGTCTACACTGTATTTCTGATAAATTTGATGTTATTTTAATGGACAAAAAATATGCTTTTCCTTCAAAAACAAGGACATTTCTAAGTGACCCCAAACTTTTCAACAGTATTGTACATTTGAACGGTAGTGTACACCTTCCACCAAGAACAGGTGGAAGGTGATTCAATACACAAAAGTGAAAGTATAAGTCATTCTGGAGTGTCATATTTTCAAAGCGAGACAGAACAGATTTTCAGTGATTACAGCGTGATACTAAGGCAGAAGACATGATTTCATACAGCAACAATGGTGGATGCCTAACAAGGCCAGCCCAGTACAGCTTGGTCTGGATCGGCTCTGTTCGGCCCAGTAGTGTGAAAAGCCCTTTAGAGCCGCATAAATGAATGACAGGTGTAAGACAGACCCCCCCACACCAGAAATAAGCTGCACCCCATTTTTTCTATTGAATATTGATAAAAATCCATCTTGTAAATATATACTTGAATAGGCAAGTTTGAGGTGAAACACAGCTGACACCCCTCCCCCAATGCCCCCCCCCCCCCCCCCCCCCCCCCCCGCACACTACACATACACACAGACAACTCTCCCTTAACAGGCACAATGTCACATCCTCATACCACGTGTGGAATGTGTGTTAGTCACGAGCACGACAGTTCACAAAACTTGAGATTAGTTGGTTCAAAACTTTTTTCTGTGAAAACAGATACTGACATTAAACATTTAGTCTTATTTATCGTAAAAAATAGATGACATATTTTTCAGATACAGGAAGGGAACAGCTATACAGGAAGTTAATCTGTGTGTTCCTGTAATGGTGGTTTTCTTCTGTGTGATGAAGTTGTTGACAAATCAAAACTAGTGCTCCACTTCACGATGGCATGTCCCAAATGGCACTCTATTCCCTATATAGTGCACTACATTTGACCAGGGCCCATAACCCTATGACAGACACAGCAGTAGTTTAGTCTTCTCTCTATCTAAACCCTTATTTAAGGACGATTGCACCCCAAAGTTAAATAGCTAAATATCTTTATCAAATTGCACTAGTATCATCTTAATGCAGACACACTTGTCATTTGTGCCAATATGGCCACCATCCCTTACCACCCAATGAAAATACCCCCCTACCATCATCCCTACCTACACATCAATAGTCCTTCCCAACCTCACAACACAGTAGCTATAACGAGGGACAGGAGCTTTCCCTAACCATGTGACCGGATCAGTAAGAACTTAGGGCATAGACAACATTAATTAAAACCTGGAGTTTTTGTCCTGGGCAGATCACATGATCAGGGAAAATCTTCTGTCCTGCTTGCTACCAGGGGAATACTCCAGTCCCTAGCGAGGCATCTATTGAGAACCACTGATCTGGAATCAGCTCCAGGTCCTGCTCCAGTCTCTTGGCACAGTATGGTTGGTTGGCATTAAGATAATGGCGTTTCAGTCAGCTGACCCCAGAACAGATTGAGCCATGTTACGTGGCACAGAGTACGAATTATTCTAATGCTGGCCTCTAATACTGAGTCTCTGGCCTCTAATACTGAGTCTCTGGCCTCTAATACTGAGACTCTGGTCTCTAATACTGAGACTCTGGTCTCTAATACTGAGTCTCTGGTCTCTAATACTGAGTCTCTAGCCTCTAATGCTTTTCCACAGGGACACCGGTGTAAAGTCTGAGTCTTTAGGCCAAGCACTGGTGTAAAACCCTGTGGTGGAAATGTGACAGATCCAAATATGGTCTCTGCCTGCTTGGACAGTAGTTTCAACTCCTGAGTAGTTGCGGTTGGTGTCGGTTAGAGCTGATCTGGGAACATATTTAGCAGTAGGTAGGTAGCACCGTATGTTGAATGAATGGTTAGGAACGAGGAGGAGGTGTGGGTTCTGGCTCAGCAGATCCTGGATCAGATTCAGTAGCTCGTTGGATGACTGTGATGTAGAGGGTAAAGTCTACTGACATGTAGCGCACCAAGCAAGCACAACCAGAGCGGAAAACACATGATAGAGGTAGAGATGAATAGAAAGACATGGATAGAGAAAGATGTGGATACAAAGAGGGGTGAGAAAAACACACAGATCAAGATAGACAAAGAAAAGAGAGAGAAACAAAAGAAGGGAATATACACTGAGTGTACATAGGGCTGTGGCGGTCATCACATTTTGTCAGCTGGTGATTGTCATGCAAATAACTGCCGATCTCACGGTAATTGACCGCTAATTAGCATAAACATGTTTAGCATCTCCGGCTTCAATGCATAGCCTACAAGCCACTTCAATGCATAGCCTACAAGCCACTTCAATGCATAGCCTACAAGCCACTTCAATGCATAGCCTACAAGCCACTTCAATGCATAGCCTACAAGCCACTTCAATGCATAGCCTACAAGCCACTTCAATGCATAGCCTACAAGCCACTTCAATGCATAGCCTACAAGCCACTTCAATGCATAGCCTACAAGCCACTTCAATACATAGCCTACAAGCCACTTCAATGCATAGCCTACAAGCCACTTCAATGCATAGCCTACAAGCCACTTCAATGCATAGCCTACAAGCCACTTCAATGCATAGCCTACAAGCCACTTCAATGCATAGCCTACAAGCCACTTCAATGCATAGCCTACAAGCCACTTCAATGCATATCCTACAAGCCACTTCAATGCATAGCCTACAAGCCACTTCAATGCATAGCCTACAAGCCACTTCAATGCATAGCCTACAAGCCACTTCAATGCATAGCCTACAAGCCACTTCAATGCATAGCCTACAAGCCACTTCAATGCATAGCCTACAAGCCACTTCAATACATAGCCTACAAGCCACTTCAATGCATAGCCTACAAGCCACTTCAATGCATAGCCTACAAGCCACTTCAATACATAGCCTACAAGCCACTTCAATGCATAGCCTACAAGCCACTTCAATGCATAGCCTACAAGCCACTTCAATGCATAGCCTACAAGCCACTTCAATGCATAGCCTACAAGCCACTTCAATGCATAGCCTACAAGCCACTTCAATGCATAGCCTACAAGCCACTTCAATGCATAGCCTACAAGCCACTTCAATGCATAGCCTACAAGCCACTTCAATGCATAGCCTACAAGCCACTTCAATGCATAGCCTACAAGCCACTTCAATGCATAGCCTACAAGCCACTTCAATGCATAGCCTACAAGCCACTTCAATGCATAGCCTACAAGCCACTTCAATGCATAGCCTACAAGCCACTTCAATGCATAGCCTACAAGCCACTTCAATGCATAGCCTACAAGCCACTTCAATGCATAGCCTACAAGCCACTTCAATGCATAGCCTACAAGCCACTTCAATGCATAGCCTACAAGCCACTTCAATGCATAGCCTACAAGCCACTTCAATGCATAGCCTACAAGCCACTTCAATGCATAGCCTACAAGCCACTTCAATGCATAGCCTACAAGCCACTTCAATACATAGCCTACAAGCCACTTCAATGCATAGCCTACAAGCCACTTCAATGCATAGCCTACAAGCCACTTCAATGCATAGCCTACAAGCCACTTCAATGCATAGCCTACAAGCCACTTCAATGCATAGCCTACAAGCCACTTCAATGCATAGCCTACAAGCCACTTCAATGCATAGCCTACAAGCCACTTCAATGCATAGCCTACAAGCCACTTCAATGCATAGCCTACAAGCCACTTCAATGCATAGCCTACAAGCCACTTCAATGCATAGCCTACAAGCCACTTCAATGCATAGCCTACAAGCCACTGATGCGGACCTTTTGGAACATCTACATTTTAACAAGTCTAATAAATCCATCACTATAAATCTATTATTCATTTTAGGCAGGTCTAAAGAAACATTTTGATATGAAGAAAATGTAGCCTAGTTCAGAAGAACAGAATAACTGAATAATTCTCTGAGTTGTCCTTATGATAAGGCCCTGATCTGGCTATGCCATATGGCTGTGGGCTACATTAGTTCATTTAGCAGACTGGATTAGCTTTTAATTCCCGTGGAATTATTTTATATTATTTTACATGAAGAACAATACAATTGAACACAGCTAAATAAAATAGAAAGGATATTTTTCCCAAATGATTTCTGAGGGAGTGCGCACATACGGCTATTCTGTGTTGAGCGGTTAACAAAGGAACATGTATGCTTAATTGATTTATTTATGCAACTTTAGTTATTTATGCAACTTTAGTTGTGATACAAACGTTGGGCTATATGTTTAGATTTTTAATACATTCTAAGGCCGTATGATGCGACTAATGATGATTTGAAAAAAGTTGAATGAAAGACTTGCGCAGGCTGCTCACACTTCATCAGTCTCTCATTCACAATTTGACAAGCGCTTGATAATATTCTCACCCATTAGACTATTCTCAATTTAATCTGGCCTTTACATATAACCTATGAATATATGTGTTAATAAACATAAAAAACATGTCATCCGTAGGTTTCGTGAGGTTACGTTTTTAAAATGCCAAGTAGGGTACACCATTTAAAAGCGGATTAATTAACTTAATTAAGCAATAAATATAGCAGTAAGAGAAAGCTGGGATCTTCTTTTAAATAGTGTCCAGTCAAAACTGTTTTCACACGCGATTGCACAATGATGGCTTATAAGAAAAGGTTTCACTAGGCTCTGTAGGCTATGGACACTACAACCATGTTCCAGGGGTCTTGGGCTTAGAGGCTACGTTTGGAGTTATTTGGCCACTTTAGTTGTGATTACAAACCTTATCAAAACATATAGGCCTATGGGCTAGACCACACGATGCATGCCACTAGGATCTAATAAACCTTATCAAAACATATAGGCCTATGGGCTAGACCACACGATGCATGCCACTAGGATCTAATAAACCTTATCAAAACATATAGGCCTATGGGCTAGACCACACGATGCATGCCACTAGGATCTAATAAACCTTATCAAAACATATAGGCCTATGGGCTAGACCACACGATGCATGCCACTAGGATCTAATAAACCTTATCAAAACATATAGGCCTATGGGCTAGACCACACGATGCATGCCACTAGGATCTAATAAACCTTATCAAAACATATAGGCCTATGGGCTAGACCACACGATGCATGCCACTAGGATCTAATAAAAGTCCCCCAAAAAATGCATGTGCTGTTTCTTGCCTTAGATTGCACACACTGGGCATCATTCATAAGGGATAATATTGTCACCCATCAGACTATTCTCAATTTAATCTTGTCTTTACATATGCTAAATCATTTTTGTGTGAGATTAGTTTTGGTTTAGAATGGGCCATTATCATATACATGTCAGCCATATGCACTTGAATAGCAAACGGAAGGCACTTTTCCCGCGGTTCATTTTCATGCCAGCCAGGTAGGCTACTCCGATTGTAAAGCGAAGCAATATGCTTAATATTAGGAGAGTTGAGAAATAAATATAGTTAGCCTACAGATAGCTGATGGGATCCTCCTTTTTTTAATAGAGACAATCAAAAGTCGGAGTCTGCTAGGCGCACCGGTTTGCGTGTGTCAAGAACTGCATCGCTTCTGGGTTTTTCACGCTCAACAGTTTCCTGTGTGTATCAAGAATGGTCCACCACCCGAAGGACATCCAGTCAACTTGACACAACTATGGGAAGCATTTGGAGTCAACATGGGCCAGCATCCCTGTGGAACGCTTTCGACACCTTGTAGAATCCAGGTCCCCGACGAATTGAGGCTGTTCTGAGAGCAAAGGTGTTCTTAATGTTTTGTACACTGTGTACAGAGGAGTATAACCGTAAAGACAGAGAACAGAATGAGATGAATGAAGAAAAAGAAGGGTGTGAGTATGATAGTGAAGTGCTCCCTGAGTAGCGCACCCTAGCTGCAGGTCACATGGAGAGCGCCCGTGCCTTGGCGGCTGCCCCCTGTGCCCGCTGCACCGTGCCCTGGCACCCCTCTCTGCCCACCAGCTGGCCTCTCTCAAACAGACCCTCGTGGCTCGTCCCTCCTCTTCCTCCTCCTCTTCCTCCTCCCCCTCTTTCCGGACCTCCGTCAGCGAATGTCAGCATACCTGCAAAGGTCATGTTTAAGTTCAAGTTCAGGTTTATGTAATTAACTTAAACCTCTTAAGGATCCGCCCCTTTTTTCCAATTTTTGCCTAAAATGACATACCCAAATCTAACTGCCGGTAGCTCAGGACCTGAAGCAAGGATATGCATATTCTTGATACCATTTGAATGGAAAAACTTGGAAGTTTGTGTAAATTTGAAATCAATGTAAGAGAATATAACACATTAGATCCGGTAAAAGATAATACAAAGAAGAAAACATGTGTTTTTTTGTATTTGTTTTGTACAATCATATTTGAAAGGCCATATTGTATTATTCCAGGCCAGGCGCAATTTAGATTATGGCCACTAAATGGCAGCAGTGTATTTTCAAAGTTTTAGACTGAGTCAATGAACCATTGCATTTCTGTTCAAAATGTTGTAGATTAACAAGAATTTAAGCTTTCTGCCAATATCAGATATGTCTATGTCCTGGGAAATGTTCTTGTTATTTACAACCTCATGCTAATCGCATTAGCCTACGTTAGCTCCACCGATCCCGTAGAGGTTTTAAACCGGAACCTAACCTTACTGCTACACATTAAACCCCCCCTCTAAATATACAGAATCATTTAAAAAGACCCTGCTACAGATTCCTTTCACAAAGTGAGTTGTGTCATTTAACAGTGAGAGAGAGAGAGAATTAACTTGTTTAGTTCAAAGTTATAAGAGAAGTATAAAGAGAGTGTTGCTGAGATTCTACTGTTTACCGTATCCCTGCACACATCCACTCTTGAACTCTCCTTCGAACTTCATCCCGTCAAAACGACTGAAGACGCCTGCGCCTTGGAACTTCCCCTGAATGAACTCTCCTTCGTACCTGCAAGAGACACCCAGATGCACAAACAGTGGGGTGTGTTCATTAGGCACCAAACGGAAGAACACAGACGGAAACAGGGAGGAACTAACTGGGTTTGTCCAATAAGAAATGCTCAGGTCTGTGGACAATGCTGTCAACATTTACATTTGAGTCATTTAGCAGACCCTCTTATCGAGAGCGACTTAGGAGCAAGTCCCTTGCTCAAGGCCACATCGACAGATTTTTCACCTAGTCGGCTCAGGGAACCAGAGACCTTTTGGTTACTGGCCAAGCGATGTTAACCGCTAGGCTACCTCACAAAACATGGGCCTACGCTACATCAACAAACACCTGGATAACCCAAAGACATATGCAGTGATATTGTTTGTGGACTTTAGTTCAGCATTCAATAGCATCATCCCAGAACTGTTACAAGACATGTCCAGCTCCATCTGTGTGGGACACTGACTTCCTGTCCAACAACACGTGAAGCTGGGAAAACACCTTTCAGACTCTTTATCCCTCAGCCCTGGAGCGCCACAAGGACGTGTTCTCTCGCCTCTACTCACTCTACACCAATGACTGCACCTCCAACAGCGCATCTGTCAAACTTCTCAAATTTGCAGAAGACACAGCTCTGGTCGGTCTCATCATCGAAGGCGATGAGTCCATGTACCATGGAGAGGTCGACCGGCTAATGGCACGGTGCAGTCGCAATATCCTGGAACTCAACACAGACAAAACCGTGAAAATGGTGGTTGACTTTAGAAAACGCCCCCCACAATCTCTCCGCCTCTAGACTGATGGCTCAGCTGTTAGCACAGTTGAATGACTTAAATTCCTGGGCACCATCATCTCCCACATCCTCAAATGGGAGGACAGCATCACAGAGGTCGCCAAGAAGGCACAGCAGCAGATGTATGACTTGCGGCAGGTGAAAGAACTCCCAGTCAATCCTGAGCCGGTTTAATGCATTAATCGTCGAGTCCATCCTCACCTCTATCACCGTCTGGTTTGGGCCTGAATCTGCCCGCTGCAAGGGCAAACTGCAATGCATTGTCCGTTCTGCAGAGAGGGTCATCGGCTGCCACCTTCCCTCCATCGAGGTCCTGCTCGACTCCAGTGCAAGGAAGTGTGCAGGAAAGATCATTGCCGACTCCTCCCACCCGGTCACCCCCTCCTCCAAAACTGCCCCTCTGGCAGGCGGTTCAGGTCACTCATGACCAAAACTGCCCCTCTGGCAGGCGGTTCAGGTCACTCATGACCAAAACTGCCACCTGAAAAGTTTATTCCCCCGGGTTGTGGCCCTCAGCAACCAGCTACCTGGCCTATAGAGACTAAAGGACTATGGACTCGATGCTGCACACTGCATCAAGCCATCACTGAACTGTACTCTAAATAACTGCACTATACTGCATTGCACTCTGTTCATCTCTCTGAATATTGACATATTTATACTGATACTATACATTTGTACAACCACTGTGCATCAAACGTATACACACTGTGTATCAACCGTACATCCACTGTGTATCAATCGTTTACCCACTGTGTATTAACCGTATACCCACTGTGTATTAACCGTTTACCCACTGTGTATTAACCGTTTACCCACTGTGTATTAACCGTTTACCCACTGTGTATTAACCGTTTACCCACTGTGTATTAACCGTATACCCACTGTGTATTAACCGTTTACCCACTGTGTATTAACCGTTTACCCACTGTGTATTAACCGTTTACCCACTGTGTATTAACCGTTTACCCACTGTGTATTAACCGTTTACCCACTGTGTATTAACCGTTTACCCACTGTGTATTAACCGTTTACCCACTGTGTATTAACCGTACATCCACTGTGTATTAACCGTTTACCCACTGTGTATTAACCGTATACCCACTGTGTATTAACCGTTTACCCACTGTGTATTAACCGTTTACCCACTGTGTATTAACCGTTTACCCACTGTGTATTAACCGTACATCCACTGTGTATTAACCGTATACCCACTGTGTATTAACCGTATACCCACTGTGTATTAACCGTATACCCACTGTGTATTAACCGTTTACCCACTGTGTATCAACTGTAACCTTTGTTTTAACTCGGTTGTCTGTATTCTGTCTTTAAATGTTGTCTTTCACTAACAGCACCATATCACCAGGTAACAATCTGGCTATGTTGTCTTTCACTAGCAACACCATATCACCAGGTAACATTCTGACTATGTTGTCTTTCACTAGCAGCACCATATCACCAGGTAACATTCTGACTATGTTGTCTTTCACTAACAGCACCATATCACCAGGTAACATTCTGACTATATTGTCTTTCACTAGCAGCACCATATCACCAGGTAACATTCTGACTATGTTGTCTTTCACTAACAGCACCATATCACCAAGTAACATTCTGACTATGTTGTCTTTCACTAGCAGCACCATATCACCAGGTAACATTCTGACTATGTTGTCTTTCACCAGCAGCACCATATCACCAGGTAACATTCTGACTATGTTGTCTTTCACTAGCAGCACCATATCACCAAGTAACATTCTGACTATGTTGTCTTTCACTAGCAGCACCATATCACCAGGTAACATTCTGACTATGTTGTCTTTCACCAGCAGCACCATATCACCAGGTAACATTCTGACTATGTTGTATTTCACTAGCAGCACCATATCACCAGGTAACATTCTGGCTATGTTATCTTTCACCAGCAGCACCATATCACCAGGTAACATTCTGACTATGTTGTATTTCACTAGCAGCACCATATCACCAGGTAACATTCTGGCTATGTTATCTTTCACTAGCAGCACCATATCACCAGGTAACATTCTGACTATGTTGTCTTTCACTAGCAGCACCATATCACCAGGTAACATTCTGACTATGTTGCCTTTCACTAGCAGCACCATATCACCAGGTAACATTCTGACTATGTTGTCTTTCACTAGCAGCACCATATCACCAAGTAACATTCTGACTATGTTCACTTTCACTAGCAGCACCATATCACCAAGTAACATTCTGACTATGTTGTCTTTCACCAGCAGCACCATATCACCAAGTAACATTCTGACTATGTTGTCTTTCACTAGCAGCACCATATCACCAGGTAACATTCTGACTATGTTGTCTTTCACTAGCAGCACCATATCACCAAGTAACATTCTGACTATGTTCACTTTCACTAGCAGCACCATATCACCAAGTAACATTCTGACTATGTTGTCTTTCACCAGCAGCACCATATCACCAAGTAACATTCTGACTATGTTGTCTTTCACTAGCAGCACCATATCACCAGGTAACATTCTGACTATGTTGTATTTCACTAGCAGCACCATATCACCAGGTAACATTCTGACTATGTTGTCTTTCACTAGCAGCACCATATCACCAGGTAACATTCTGACTATGTTGTCTTTCACTAGCAGCACCATATCACCAGGTAACATTCTGGCTATGTTATCTTTCACTAGCAGCACCATATCACCAGGTAACATTCTGACTATGTTGTCTTTCACTAACAGCCCCATATCACCAGGTAACATTCTGACTATATTGTCTTTCACTAGCAGCACCATATCACCAGGTAACATTCTGACTATGTTGTCTTTCACCAGCAGCACCATATCACCAGGTAACATTCTGACTATGTTGTCTTTCACTAACAGCACCATATCACCAAGTAACATTCTGACTATGTTGTCTTTCACTAGCAGCACCATATCACCAGGTAACATTCTGACTATGTTGTCTTTCACCAGCAGCACCATATCACCAGGTAACATTCTGACTATGTTGTCTTTCACTAGCAGCACCATATCACCAAGTAACATTCTGACTATGTTGTCTTTCACTAGCAGCACCATATCACCAGGTAACATTCTGACTATGTTGTCTTTCACCAGCAGCACCATATCACCAGGTAACATTCTGACTATGTTGTATTTCACTAGCAGCACCATATCACCAGGTAACATTCTGGCTATGTTATCTTTCACCAGCAGCACCATATCACCAGGTAACATTCTGACTATGTTGTATTTCACTAGCAGCACCATATCACCAGGTAACATTCTGGCTATGTTGTCTTTCACTAGCAGCACCATATCACCAAGTAACATTCTGACTATGTTGTCTTTCACTAGCAGCACCATATCACCAGGTAACATTCTGACTATGTTGTCTTTCACCAGCAGCACCATATCACCAGGTAACATTCTGACTATGTTGTATTTCACTAGCAGCACCATATCACCAGGTAACATTCTGGCTATGTTATCTTTCACCAGCAGCACCATATCACCAGGTAACATTCTGACTATGTTGTATTTCACTAGCAGCACCATATCACCAGGTAACATTCTGGCTATGTTATCTTTCACTAGCAGCACCATATCACCAGGTAACATTCTGACTATGTTGTCTTTCACTAGCAGCACCATATCACCAGGTAACATTCTGACTATGTTGCCTTTCACTAGCAGCACCATATCACCAGGTAACATTCTGACTATGTTGTCTTTCACTAGCAGCACCATATCACCAAGTAACATTCTGACTATGTTCACTTTCACTAGCAGCACCATATCACCAAGTAACATTCTGACTATGTTGTCTTTCACCAGCAGCACCATATCACCAAGTAACATTCTGACTATGTTGTCTTTCACTAGCAGCACCATATCACCAGGTAACATTCTGACTATGTTGTCTTTCACTAGCAGCACCATATCACCAAGTAACATTCTGACTATGTTCACTTTCACTAGCAGCACCATATCACCAAGTAACATTCTGACTATGTTGTCTTTCACCAGCAGCACCATATCACCAAGTAACATTCTGACTATGTTGTCTTTCACTAGCAGCACCATATCACCAGGTAACATTCTGACTATGTTGTATTTCACTAGCAGCACCATATCACCAGGTAACATTCTGACTATGTTGTCTTTCACTAGCAGCACCATATCACCAGGTAACATTCTGACTATGTTGTCTTTCACTAGCAGCACCATATCACCAGGTAACATTCTGGCTATGTTATCTTTCACTAGCAGCACCATATCACCAGGTAACATTCTGACTATGTTGTCTTTCACTAACAGCCCCATATCACCAGGTAACATTCTGACTATATTGTCTTTCACTAGCAGCACCATATCACCAGGTAACATTCTGACTATGTTGTCTTTCACCAGCAGCACCATATCACCAGGTAACATTCTGACTATGTTGTCTTTCACTAACAGCACCATATCACCAAGTAACATTCTGACTATGTTGTCTTTCACTAGCAGCACCATATCACCAGGTAACATTCTGACTATGTTGTCTTTCACCAGCAGCACCATATCACCAGGTAACATTCTGACTATGTTGTCTTTCACTAGCAGCACCATATCACCAAGTAACATTCTGACTATGTTGTCTTTCACTAGCAGCACCATATCACCAGGTAACATTCTGACTATGTTGTCTTTCACCAGCAGCACCATATCACCAGGTAACATTCTGACTATGTTGTATTTCACTAGCAGCACCATATCACCAGGTAACATTCTGGCTATGTTATCTTTCACCAGCAGCACCATATCACCAGGTAACATTCTGACTATGTTGTATTTCACTAGCAGCACCATATCACCAGGTAACATTCTGGCTATGTTATCTTTCACTAGCAGCACCATATCACCAGGTAACATTCTGACTATGTTGTCTTTCACTAGCAGCACCATATCACCAGGTAACATTCTGACTATGTTGCCTTTCACTAGCAGCACCATATCACCAGGTAACATTCTGACTATGTTGTCTTTCACTAGCAGCACCATATCACCAAGTAACATTCTGACTATGTTCACTTTCACTAGCAGCACCATATCACCAAGTAACATTCTGACTATGTTGTCTTTCACTAGCAGCACCATATCACCAGGTAACATTCTGACTATGTTGTCTTTCACTAGCAGCACCATATCACCAGGTAACATTCTGGCTATGTTATCTTTCACTAGCAGCACCATATCACCAGGTAACATTCTGACTATGTTGTCTTTCACTAGCAGCACCATATCACCAGGTAACATTCTGACTATGTTGCCTTTCACTAGCAGCACCATATCACCAGGTAACATTCTGACTATGTTGTCTTTCACTAGCAGCACCATATCACCAGGTAACATTCTGACTATGTTGTCTTTCACTAGCAGCACCATATCACCAGGTAACATTCTGACTATGTTGTCTTTCACTAGCAGCACCATATCACCAGGTAACATTCTGACTATGTTGTCTTTCACTAGCAGCACCATATCACCAGGTAACATTCTGACTATGTTGTCTTTCACTAGCAGCACCATATCACCAAGTAACATTCTGACTATGTTGTCTTTCACTAGCAGCACCATATCACCAGGTAACATTCTGACTATGTTGTCTTTCACTAACAGCACCATATCACCAGGTAACATTCTGACTATGTTCACTTTCACTAACAGCACCATATCACCAGGTAACATTCTGACTATGTTCACTTTCACTAGCAGCACCATATCACCAGGTAACATTCTGATATTAGTTTTCTGTAGCAAAGCATTTAAAAGTGTTTTTCATTGCGTACCATAATGAATAGGACCCCAATGTCAAGGAGTTTTTTTCTGCACACTGATTGTGTTAAGTTTGTTTTGAGTGGATTCTCAAAAATGTATTTGTTAGGCAGTATGTCTGGTGCATAACTGTTGATTGAGCTATGCTGTCATATAATAGATATCATTCAGCTGAGAAATGTCACCAAGAAGTCTGGAACAAGAACAGAATGCTGTCAGAACACAGACAAATATAAGCAGAGAACCTTGACCTGAGGTGGGTGGAATCTTCACTGATGGACTGATCCATTCTCCTGTTCTCACAACCCAGGGCTGCTGCGTGCTCTGTGACACGGAATACAATACAGAGCAACAAAAAGTCCATTTGTGCTGCGATTCGTTTAACTTCAGCCGCGCAGTGCGTGCCGTTGCCGAGATCCTCGTTAAAGCTACTGACACTTCATTATCTCAATCAAGCTTTGCTCTCAAGGTGAAGGAGGTTCGTTATAATCACGTTGCAAGCAACATAAATTGCGCCCCAGATGACTTTGTGTGACATCTGAGTAGAGTTGGATCTTGAGAAAAGCGTCGCCTGTTGCTTCTAAAATCACAACACTAAGAGAACATCTGTTTGCAAAATCACATGGACGTGGTCAGGAATTCAAGCCTTTTCCAGTTAGAAGTAACAGAAATGAAGAAAATGATCAGGGGAGATATCTAATGCAACACTTTGCCTTCGCCCTACAACTCAGGGCCTCGGTCAAAAGAAAGGTGCTATAAGGGGCAACAGGGTGTCATTTTAGACACAGCCGGCGTGTTAGACATCAGACAGTTGTAATGTCATTAGCAGGGTCAAAGGTGAAATAGCAATGGTGAGACATTGTTACCTGGATCCATCAGGGAAGACCAGCATCCCAAAGCCGTTGAAGAGTCCGTTCTCGAACTGACCCGTGTAACACGTCCCATCACTTAACGTCAGCTGGCCTAGACCATGTCTCAGACCTGGGGGACAGACAAACCAGTTAGTTACTGGCCTAGACCATGTCTCAGACCTGGGGGACAGACAACCCAGTTAGTTACTGGCCTAGACCATATCTCAGACCTGGGGGACAGACAAACCAGTTAGTTACTGGCCTAGACCATGTCTCAGACCTGGGGGACAGACAAACCAGTTAGTTACTGGCCTAGACCATGTCTCAAACCTGGGGAACAGACAAACCAGTTAGTTACTGGCCTAGACCATGTCTCAGACCTGGGGGACAGACAAACCAGTTAGTTACTGGCCTAGACCATGTCTCAGACCTGGGGGACAGACAAACCAGTTAGTTACTGGCCTAGACCATGTCTCAAACCTGGGGGAGAGACAAACCAGTTAGTTACTGGCCTAGACCATGTCTCAGACCTGGAGGACAGACAAACCAGTTAGTGACTGGCCTAGACCATGTCTCAGACCTGGGGGACAGACAAACCAGTTAGTGACTGGCCTAGACCATGTCTCAGACCTGGGGGACAGACAAACCAGTTAGTTACTGGCCTAGACCATGTCTCAGACCTGGAGGACAGACAAACCAGTTAGTTACTGGCCTAGACCATGTCTCAGACCTGGGGGACAGACAAACCAGTTAGTTACTGGCCTAGACCATGTCTCAGACCTGGGGGACAGACAAACCAGTTAGTTACTGGCCTAGACCATGTCTCAGACCTGGGGGACAGACAAACCAGTTAGTTACTGGCCTAGACCATGTCTCAGACCTGGGGGACAGACAAACCAGTTAGTGACTGGCCTAGACCATGTCTCAGACCTGGGGGAGAGACAAACCAGTTAGTTACTGGCCTAGACCATGTCTCAGACCTGGGGGAGAGACAAACCAGTTAGTGACTGGCCTAGACCATGTCTCAGACCTGGGGGACAGACAAACCAGTTAGTTACTGGCCTAGACCATGTCTCAGACCTGGGGGACAGACAAACCAGTTAGTGACTGGCCTAGACCATGTCTCAGACCTGGGGGACAGACAAACTAGTTAGTTACTGGCCTAGACCATGTCTCAGACCTGGGGGACAGACAAACCAGTTAGTTACTGGCCTAGACCATGTCTCAGACCTGGGGGAGAGACAAACCAGTTAGTTACTGGCCTAGACCATGTCTCAGACCTGGGGGACAGACAAACCAGTTAGTTACTGGCCTAGACCATGTCTCAGACCTGGGGGAGAGACAAACCAGTTAGTGACTGGCCTAGACCATGTCTCAGACCTGGGGGACAGACAAACCAGTTAGTTACTAGCCTAGACCATGTCTCAGACCTGGGGGAGAGACAAACCAGCTAGTTACTGGCCTAGACCATGTCTCAGACCTGGGGACAGACAAACCAGTTAGTTACTGGCCTAGACCATGTCTCAGACCTGGGGGACAGACAAACCAGTTAGTTACTGGCCTAGACCATGTCTCAGACCTGGGGGAGAGACAAACCAGTTAGTTACTGGCCTAGACCATGTCTCAGACCTGGAGGACAGACAAACCAGTTAGTTACTGGCCTAGACCATGTCTCAGACCTGGGGGACAGACAAACCAGTTAGTTACTGGCCTAGACCATGTCTCAGACCTGGGGGACAGACAATACCAGTTTGTTAGTTAGTTACCAGTTAGTTAGTTACCAGTTAGTTAGTTAGTTACCAGTTAGCCAGGCCATCATTGTAAATAAGAATTTGTTCTTAATTATTTAACCTTTATTGAATAAATAAACACTCAATTGTTCCAAATACCTTACAACCGGAGTCAGGGTCTTTGTCAGTACGTAGAGCTTCAAAATAGTCTATCTAGCTGTCTGTCTATCTATCTATCTATCTATCTATCTATCTATCTATCTATCTATCTATCAATCTATCTATCTATCTATCTATCTATCTGTCTGTCTGTCTAGCTGTCTGACTAGCTGTCTATCTAGCTGTCTGACTAGCTGTCTGGCTAGCTGTCTGACTAGCTGTCTGACTAGCTGTCTATCTAGCTGTCTGTCTAGCTGTCTGACTAGCTGTCTGACTAGCTGTCTATCTATCTGTCTGTCTATCTGTCTGTCTATCTGTATATCTAGCGGTCTATATATCTGTCTAGCTGTCTGTCTATCTGTCTGTCTATCAATCTGTATATCTAGCTGTCTATATATCTGTCTAGCTGTCTGTCTGTCTATCTGTCTATCAATCTGTATATCTAGCTGTCTATGTATCTGTCTAGCTGTCTGTCTGTCTATCTATCTGTCTGTCTGTCTGTCTGTCTGTCTGTCTGTCTGTCTGTCTGTCTGTCTAGCGGTCTATATATCTGTCTAGCTGTCTGTCTATCTGTCTGTCTATCAATCTGTATATCTAGCTGTCTATATATCTGTCTAGCTGTCTGTCTATCTGTCTGTCTATCTGTCTGTCAATCTGTATATCTAGCTGTCTATATATCTGTCTAGCTGTCTATCTAGCTGTCTGTCTGTCTATCTGTTTATCAATCTGTATATCTAGCTGTCTATGTATCTGTCTAGCTGTCTGTCTATCTAGCTGTCTAGCTGTCTATCTATCTATCTATCTATCTATCTATCTATCTATCTATCTATCTGTCTAGCTGTCTGTCTGTCTAGCTGTCTGTCTGTCTGTCTAGCTGTCTGTCTGTCTGTCTGTCTGTCTATCTGTCTAGCTTGTCCTTGTTCTTTAGACTATACATGCAGCTTATTTAGAAGTTCCAGGCCTGTCTACTCAAACCCACATCACTTGTCATGGGGTGTTTGGGTCAGGAAAAAAATGTATTGCTTCAAATACAACTCTCAGGGCTTCCAAATGTTCTTGGAAGTTGAAAAGAGGCCGCCTGTCTTTCCTTGGTCCTTGTTAACTTCTAGACTGTTGTTTCTTTGGGAGTTCTAGGCATGTTCTATTCAAACACACATCTCAGGGTCTCTGTAACATGTGCAGTGAAAGAAAATGACACTTTTCGTGGGCAGTTGGATCGAAAGTAATTTAACAGTGAGGTAGGACTAAAACATTTTCTTGCTCTAAGACATACCAATCTCAGGGTCTCTGTATGTACTTGGAACTTAACAAACAGGCTGCCTTGTCACTACTAGCAAAGAATGTGAGTAAAAAAATGTAGCGAGTAAAAAAAAAAAAAAGTTTATATTGTAGATGTTTTGTCCTGTCAGTCTACGGAGATTTAACAAATACCCTCTAGGAGGCATTCAAGCCAAGTCTCAACACACTGTATTTTACACCTGTGTGTATTGTAGAATACAGCCTTCTCCCAGTTGTAGCCTACTGAATGAGGTCCACTGAATGAGGTCCACTGAATGAGGTCCACTGAATGAGGTCCACTGCATGGGATCCACTGAATGAGGTCCACTGCATGGGGTCCACTGAATGAAGTCCACTGAATGAGGTCCACTGAATGAGGTCCACTGAATGAAGTCCACTGAATGAGGTCCACTGAATGAGGTCCACTGAATGAGGTACACTGCATGGGGTCCACTGAATGAAGTCCACTGAATGAGGTCCACTGCATGGGGTCCACTGAATGAAGTCCACTGAATGAGGTCCACTGAATGAGGTCCACTGAATGAGGTCCACTGCATGGGGTCTACTGAATGAGGTCCACTGAATGAGGTCCACTGAATGGGGTCTACTGAATGAGGTCCACTGAATGAGGTCCACTGAATGAGGTCCACTGCATGGGGTCCACTGAATGAAGTTCACTGAATGAGGTCCACTGAATGAGGTCCACTGAATGAGGTCCACTGCATTGGGTCTACTGAATGAGGTCCACTGCATGGGGTCTACTGAATGAGGTCCACTGAATGAGGTCCACTGAATGAGGTCCACTGCATGGGGTCCACTGAATGAAGTCCACTGAATGAGGTCCACTGAATGAGGTCCACTGAATGAGGTCCACTGCATGGGGTCTACTGAATGAGGTCCACTGCATGGGGTCTACTGAATGAGGTCCACTGAATGAGGTCCACTGCATGGGGTCCACTGAATGAAGTCCACTGAATGAGGTCCACTGAATGAGGTCCACTGAATGAGGTCAGGTGAAATGTTCTGAGCTTCTCGTTGCTCAGTAGGTATTTGGGCAGCAATATGTTTGAACGTAAAGAAGTGGAGCACACAAGTGAACACAGTGGATTAGGATTTAGGAAGGGGGAGGTGAGATTGAGAGAGGGAGAGGGAGCAGAAGGGGAGGGAGAGGGGGGAGGTGCGGGTGAAAGAGGGAGAGGAAGGGGGAGGGTGGAGGGAGGTGAGGGTGAGTGAGTGAGGGAGATGAGGGTGGTTTTCTGCTGCCAGATACTAGTGTACTAAATTAATATTACACAGTATTAGGATTTAGGAAGGGGGTGAGGGTGAGAGAGGAGGGGTGAGAGGAGTGGAGGGAGGAGGGGTGAGAGAGGGGTGAGGGAGGAGGGGTGAGAGGAGTGGAGGGAGGAGGGGTGAGAGGAGTGGAGGGAGGAGAGGTTGAGAGGAGTGGAGGAGGAGGGGTGAGAGGAGTGGAGGGAGGAGGGGTGAGAGAGGGGTGAGGGAGGAGGGGTGAGAGGAGTGGAGGGAGGAGGGGTGAGAGGAGTGGAGGGAGGAGGGGTGAGAGGAGTGGAGGGAGGAGGGGTGAGAGGAGTGGAGGGAGGAGAGGTTGAGAGGAGTTGAGGGAGGAGGGGTGAGAGGAGTGGAAGGAGGAGGGGTGAGAGAGGCGTGAGGGGAGGGGTGAGAGAGGGAGAGGAAAGGGTGAGGGAGGGAGGGGATGGGATGAAAGAGCACAGGGCTGCCAGCTAGTGGTGTAGATTGACTAAATTAGATGTGCCATCTGTCACTATGACTACGCAAACCTCCTCTCTCTAATCTCAGTTCAGTTTGTTTTTTAATGAGATTTGGACGGCGAGGTAAAACTAGACGAAATACAGTCAAGAGCCTTCCGGAATCAAATCAAATTGTATTTGTCACATGCACCGAATACAACAGGTGTAGACCTTACAGAGATATGCTTACTTCTAAGCCCTTAATGTGTGTGTCTGTGTGTGTATCTGCACGTGCGTGTGTGTGTGTGAGGGCCGTATGGTGTTGACATGGGATTTGTGTCCCCCAAATCTCAGTCTGGAAGCCAGCCAAGTAAGAGGCGGTCGCTGAGATTTCACAAGGCTTCCTTCCACTGACTGAGGTCCACTGAATGTTGGTTAGATATTAGGTTTTGTTGTGGAATTGTTAGATATTACCTGTTAGATACTGCCTCGCTGTCGGATCTAGAAGCATAAGCATTTCGCTACACTCGCAATAACATCTGCTAACCATGTGTATGTGACCAATAACATCTGCTAACCATGTGTATGTGACCAATAACATCTGCTAACCATGTGTATGTGACCAATAACATCTGCTAACCTTGTGTATGTGACCAATAACATCTGCTAACCATGTGTATGTGACCAATAACATCTGCTAACCATGTGTATGTGACCAATAACATCTGCTAACCGTGTGTATGTAACCAATAACATCTGCTAACCATGTGTATGTGACCAATAACATCTGCTAACCATGTGTATGTGACCAATAACATCTGCTAGCCATGTGTATGTGACCAATAACATCTGCTAACCATGTGTATGTGACCAATAACATCTGCTAACCATGTGTATGTGACCAATAACATCTGCTAACCATGTGTATGTGACCAATCACATCTGCTAACCATGTGTATGTGACCAATAACATCTGCTAACCATGTGTATGTGACCAATAACATCGGCTAACCATGTGTATGTGACCAATGACATCTGCTAACCATGTGTATGTGACCAATAACATCTGCTAACCATGTGTATGTGACCATTAACATCTGCTAACCATGTGTATGTGACCAATAACATCTGCTAACCATGTGTATGTGACCAATAACATCTGCTAACCAATGTGTATGTGACCAATAACATCTGCTAACCATGTGTATGTGACCATTAACATCTGCTAACCATGTGTATGTGACCAATAACATCTGCTAACCATGTGTATGTAACCAATAACATCTGCTAGCCAAGTGTATGTGACCAATAACATCGGCTAACCATGTGTATGTGACCAATAACATCTGCTAACCATGTGTTTGTGACCAATAACATCTGCTAACCATGTGTATGTGACCATTAACATCTGCTAACCATGTGTATGTGACCATTAACATCTGCTAACCATGTGTATGTGACCAATCACATCTGCTAACCATGTGTATGTGACCAATAACATCGGCTAACCATGTGTATGTGACCAATAACATCTGCTAACCATGTGTATGTAACCAATACATTTCCATTTGATTTGTCAAGCCAGGACGTTAGTCGTCTTACACAGGGCAAGGGGGTTGAAATGGCAACAATTTAGAACTTAAAGAACATGAGAAAGTGTATTTCTATCCCATGTTTCTCTAACACACATGATCAAGGTCAAATTCCTGAACTGTCAAAAACATTCTGAACGAAAATAATGTATGGGAAATGACTTGACAGTTTGACAGAACTATTATCAATGCCACAAGTTGTTTCCAAGCAAGATATATACAACACACAAACATTTCCCCCCAGTATTACAACTCATTAATTTCCCCCAGTATTACAACTCATTAATTTCCCCTAGTATTACAACTCATTAATTTCCCCTAGTATTACAACTCATTAATTTCCCCTAGTATTACAACTCATTAATTTCCCCAAGTATTACAACTCATTAATTTCCCCTAGTATTACAACTCATTAATTTCCCCTAGTATTACAACTCATTAATTTCCCCTAGTATTACAACTCATTAATTTCCCCTAGTATTACAACTCATTAATTTCCCCTAGTATTACAACTCATTAATTTCCCCTAGTATTACAACTCATTAATTTCCCCTAGTATTACAACTAATTAATTTCCCCTAGTATTACAACTAATTAATTTTCCCTAGTATTACAACTCATTAATTTCCCCTAGTATTACAACTAATTCATTTTCCCCAGTATTACAACTCATTAATTTCCCCTAGTATTACAACTCATTAATTTCCCCTAGTATTACAACTAATTCATTTTCCCCAGTATTACAACTCATTAATTTCCCCTAGTATTACAACTCATTAATTTCCCCTAGTATTACAACTCATTAATTTCCCCTAGTATTACAACTCATTAATTTCCCCTAGTATTACAACTAATTAATTTCCCCTAGTATTACAACTAATTAATTTTCCCTAGTATTACAACTCATTAATTTCCCCTAGTATTACAACTAATTCATTTTCCCCAGTATTACAACTCATTAATTTCCCCTAGTATTACAACTAATTCATTTCCCCTAGTATTACAACTAATTAATTTCCCCCTACTATTACAACTAATTAATTTTAATTTCCCCTATTGTACAGAGTAATACGGATGGGGACACAGAGTCTCCTGACCCCTCCTGTCTCAGCCTCCAGTATTTATGCTGCAGTAGTTTATGTGTCGGGGGGCTAGGGTCAGTTTGTTATATCTGGAGTACTTCTCCTGTCTTATCCGGTGTCCTGTGTGAATTTAAGTATGCTCTCTCTAATTCTCTCTTTCTCTCTTTCTTTCTCTCTCTCTCTGTCCCCAGTCCACCTGGCCGTGCTGCTGCTCCAGTTTCAACTGATCTGCCTGCGGCTATGGAACCCTGATCTGTTCACCGGACGTGCTACCTGTCCCAGACCTGCTTTTTTCAGCTCTCTAGAGACCGCAGGAGCGGTAGAGATACTCTTAATGATCGGCTATGAAAAGCCAACTGACATTTACTCCTGAGGTGCTGACTTGCTGCACCCTCGACAACTACTGTGATTATTATTATTTGACCATGCTGGTCATTTATGAACATTTGAACATCTTGGGCATGTTCTGTTATAATCTCCACCCGGCACAGCCAGAAGAGGACTGGCCACCCCTCATAGCCTGGTTCCTTTCTAGGTTTCTTCCTAGGTTTTGGCCTTTCTAGAGTTTTTCCTAGCCACCGTGCTTCTACACCTACATTGCTTGCTGTTTGGGGTTTTAGGCTGGGTTTCTGTACAAGCACTTTGAGATATCAGCTGATGTAAGAAGGGCTGTATAAATAAATTTGATTTGATTTGATTAGCCTTACTAGTTTAGCTAAAGCAGTAGTGCTACTGGATCAAATAAAATCCAATTAAAATTGTACTTAAAGTGCATTAAAAATAGCAACACACTTAACATTAAAACAATACATTGAAAATAATTAAAAGCAAACAAGAAGCCGTAAAATGTGGAAAATAAAAAGTACACAGTCTAAAACAATAAAAGCACTAATTAAAGGCCAAGCTTCTGACCAGCTAATAGATTGTGTACACTACTGTACTTACAAGCTGCCCGTCTCTCATTTCGTCTAGTTTGATTCCAGAAATCAGTTCAGAGTTTCATCTGGTGAACGGTTATTTGCGTCGCGTCGTCGAGGCCAATCTTGTTGTTAGGTCACGGTTGCCACGGTTGCCATGCTAATTTTGCTTTAGCTGAATTTGTCGGCTTTTATATCAATCAATAGTCCTAGTGCACTGACCCCCCCACACACACACCCAAACACACACACACACACACACACACACACACACACACACACACACACACACACACACACACACACACACACACACACACACACACACACACACACACACACACACACACACATCTCTCTCAAAGTTGTCTTTCTTAGCTAATAAAAGACTTGAACGGTGGATGATAAAAGATGCTAAAAGATATGCCATCAGTCAGCCTGTCTCCTGTGTGTCCCACTTCAACCTGTTAGCTATACCTGTCAATACAAACAGATCAATCACCCTTACAACAAGGGAACTAAACAACACACCAGACACACCAAATGACCTCTGACCTCTCTGAAGCCACCATATGTTATCAGTTAAACAGAACGGTTTTCTAAAATAGCTCTAAACTTGTTCTCTAGTTATTATGGCATCCTTTATCTCTGGGGTTACCATGACGTCTCGTGTTTTTGTCAAACTGCAAATACTGGTTAAGTCAGTGTAGCGTTAATGTGGATATTACGCGGCTGTGTGTGTTTGTGTGTATTTGTTTGCTTGTGTATTTGTATGTGTGTTGTCACTATGACAGCAGATGGTATATAGTCTGTAGAGAATTGCCGGTGGATACGGATTCTGTTTTTGACCTAGAATTAGTACAGACGACACACCCTTCGGCTACAGCCTACCACTCCTCTCTGCTGTTTACTCAGAGGCAATCATCTGCACTGAGTTGAGACTTTTGATTCGTTTGAAACCTCCAGACACCTGAGGCTGCCACAGTGAGAAATACATCCAGAGGGGGAATGGAGCATGTAAAGTACCTGCTAACTTTACTTTCATGTCTGACGTGTATTGTTGGCAAACATAAATGTTGTATTTATACCGAGTAGAAGTAGAAACGCAACATGTAAAGTGTTCCATGTTTCATGAGCTGAAATAAAATATCCCAGAAATGTTCCATACGCACAAAAAGTTTATTTCTCTCAAAATGTGTTTACGTCCCTGTTAGTGAGCATTTCTCCTCTGCCAAGATATTCCATCCGCCTGACAGGTGTGGCATATCAAGAAGCTGATTAAATCACATGATCATTACACAGGTGCTGCTTGTGCTGGGGACAATAAAAGGCCACTCTAAAATGTGCCGTTTTGTCACACAACACAACACCATAGAGGTCTCAGGTTTTGAGGGAGCGTGCAATTGGCATGCTGACTTCAGGAATGTCCACTAGAGCTATTGCCAGAGGATTTAATGTTAATCCTTTTAGAGAATTTGGCATTACGTGTAACCGTGTAACCACGCCAGCCCAGGACCCCCACACCGGCTTCTTCACCTGCAGGATTGTCTGAGACCAGCTATAAGGAATAGAGGGATGAGCAAAGTGATAAAGGGATAGAGGGATGAGTAAAGTGATAAAGGGATAGAGGGATGAGTAAAGTGATAGAGGGATACGTAGAGTGATAGACGGATGAGTAAAGTGATATAGGGATGAGTAAAGAGATAAAGGGATGGGTAAAGTGATAAAGGGATAAAGGGATGAGTAAAGTGATATAGGGATGAGTAAAGTGATAAAGGGATGAGTAAAGTGATAAAGGGATGAGTAAAGTGATAAAAGGATGACTAAAGTGAGAGAGGGATGAGTAAAGTGAGAGAGGGAGAGAGGAATGAGTAAAGTGATAAAGGGATGAGTAAAGTGATAGAGGGATGAGTAAAGTGATAGAGGGATGAGTAAAGTGATAGAGGGATGAGTAAAGTGATAAAGGGATGAGTAAAGTGATAAACGGATGAGTAAAGTGATAAAAGGATGACTAAAGTGAGAGAGGGATGAGTAAAGTGAGAGAGGGATAGAGGAATGAGTAAAGTGATAAAGGGATAGAGGGATGAGTAAAGTGATAAAGGGATAGAGGGATGAGTAAAGTGATAAAGGGATGAGTAAAGTGATAAAGGGTTGAGTAAAGTGATAAAAGGATGACTAAAGTGAGAGAGGGATGAGTAAAGTGAGAGAGGGAGAGAGGAATGAGTAAAGTGATAAAGGGATGAGTAAAGTGATAGAGGGATGAGTAAAGTGATAGAGGGATGAGTAAAGTGATAGAGGGATAGAGGGATTTGTAAAGTGATAGAAGGATTAGTAAAGTGATAGAGGGATGAGTAAAGTGATAAAGGGATGAGTAAAGTGATAGGGGAAAGCGGGATGAGGAAAGTGAGAAAGGGATGAGTAAACTGATAGAGGGATGAGTAAAGTGATGAAGGGATGAGTAAAGTGATAGAGGGATAGAGGGATGAGTAAAGTGATAAAGGGATGAGTAAAGTGATAAAGGGATGAGTAAAGTGATAGAGGGATAGAGGGATGAGTAAAGTGATAAAGGGATGAGTAAAGTGATAAAGGGATGAGTAAAGTGATAAAGGGATGAGTAAACTGATAGAGGGATGACTAAAGTGATAAAGGGATGAGTAAACTAATAGAGGGATGAGTAAAGTGATAAAGGGATGAGTAAACTGATAGAGTGATGAGTAAAGTGATAAAGGGATGAGTAAAGTGATAGAGGGATAGAGGGATGAGTAAAGTGATAAAGGGATGAGTAAAGTGATAAAGGGATGAGTAAAGTGATAAAGGGATGACTAAAGTGATAAAGGGATGAGTAAACTAATAGAGGGATGAGTAAAGTGATAAAGGGATGAGTAAAGTGATAGAGGGATGAGTACAGTGATAAAGGGATGAGTAAAGTGATAGAGGGATAGAGGGATGAGTAAACTGATAAAGGGATGAGTAAAGTGATAAAGGGATGAGTAAAGTGATAAAGGGATGAGAAAAGTGATAGAGGGATTTGTAAAGTGATAGAGGGATTTGTAAAGTGATAAAGAGGATAGAGGGATTAGTAAAGTGATAAAGTGATAGAGGGATAGAGGGATGAGTAAACTGATAAAGGGATGAGTAAAGTGATAAAGGGATGAGAAAAGTGATAGAGGGATTAGTAAAGTGATAAAGTGATAAAGGGATAGAGGGATCTTGCCTTCCCTCCACTCCCCATGGTACTCTTCACCGTTGGAATAGGTGAAGGATCCTCTTGTCAGGGTCATATCACACAGGTCCTGTTGCACACACACACACACACACACACACACACACACACAATTATTACTGTGGTATGATACTATATACCATGATGGGTCATGATACTATATACCATGATGGGTTATGATACTATATACCATGACGGGTTATGATACTATATACCATGATGGGTTATGATACTATATACCATGATGGGTTATGATACTATATACCATGATGGGTCATGATACTATATACCATAGTACCATGATGGGTTATGATACTATATACCATGATGGGTAATAATACTATATACCATGATGGGTTATGATACTATATACCATGATGGGTTATGATACTATATACCATGATGGGTAATAATACTATATACCATGATGGGTTATGATACTATATACCATGATGGGTTATGATACTATATACCATGGTGGGTTATGATACTATATACCATGATGGGTTATGATACTATATACCATGATGGGTTATGATACTATATACCATGATGGGTAATAATACTATATACCATGATGGGTTATGATACTACATACCATGATGGGTTATGATACTATATACCATGATGGGTTATGATACTATATACTATGATGGGTTATGATACTATATACCATGATGGGTTATGATACTATATACCATGGTGGGTTATGATACTATATACCATGGTGGG
>NW_026600299.1:377116-419338 GCF_029448725.1 Salvelinus fontinalis | reverse complement strand
GAGTGTAGTGATGTGCCCTATAAGGAGCAGTAATATAGTACAGAGTGTAGTGATGTGTCCTATAAGGAGCAGTAATATAGTACAGAGTGTAGTGATGTGTCCTATAAGGAGCAGTAATATAGTACAGAGTGTAGTGATGTGTCCTATAAGGAGCAGTAATATAGTACAGAGTGTAGTGATGTGTCCTATAAGGAGCAGTAATAGAGTGTAGTGATGTGCCCTATAAGGAGCAGTGATATAGTACAGAGTGTAGTGATGTGTCCTATAAGGAGCAGTAATATAGTACAGAGTGTAGTGATGTGCCCTATAAGGAGCAGTAATAGAGTGTAGTGATGTGTCCTATAAGGAGCAGTAATAGAGTGTAGTGATGTGTCCTATAAGGAGCAGTAATAGAGTGTAGTGATGTGTCCTATAAGGAGCAGTGATATAGTACAGAGTGTAGTGATGTGTCCTATAAGGAGCAGTAATATAGTACAGAGTGTAGTGATGTGTCCTATAAGGAGCAGTAATAGAGTGTAGTGATGTGTCCTATAAGGAGCAGTAATATAGTACAGAGTGTAGTGATGTGTCCTATAAGGAGCAGTAATAGAGTGTAGTGATGTGTCCTATAAGGAGCAGTAATATAGTACAGAGTGTAGTGATGTGTCCTATAAGGAGCAGTGATATAGTACAGAGTGTAGTGATGTGTCCAATGAGGAGCAGTAATATAGTACAGAGTGTAGTGATGTGTCCTATAAGGAGCAGTAATATAGTACAGAGTGTAGTGATGTGTCCTATAAGGAGCAGTGATATAGTACAGAGTGTAGTGATGTGTCCTATAAGGAGCAGTAATATAGTACAGAGTGTAGTGATGTGTCCTATAAGGAGCAGTAATATAGTACATAGTGTAGTGATGTGTCCTATAAGGAGCAGTAATATAGTACAGAGTGTAGTGATGTGTCCTATAAGGAGCAGTAATATAGTACAGAGTGTAGTGATGTGTCCTATAAGGAGCAGTAATATATTACAGAGTGTAGTGATGTGTCCAATGAGGAGCAGTAATATAGTACAGAGTGTAGTGATGTGTCCTATAAGGAGCAGTGATATAGTACAGAGTGTAGTGATGTGTCCTATAAGGAGCAGTGATATAGTACAGAGTGTAGTGATGTGTCCTATGAGGAGCAGTAATATAGTACAGAGTGTAGTGATGTGCCCTATAAGGAGCAGTAATATAGTACAGAGTGTAGTGATGTGTCCTATAAGGAGCAGTAATATAGATGATCTGCAGAGAGGAGGAGCTCAAGTACAGGATGACTAATATCATGTGACTGGGATCTGGTGGGTGTGTCTGTACTGTGTGGGTGTGTCTACTGTGTGGGTGTGTCTGTACTGTGTGTGTGTACAGTACGTATTGTGCATGTGTGTGTGTGTGTCTGCGTTGTTGAGACCCAGAGATCCTTCATCTACCTCAGGATGCTGAAGGAAGGGGTGTGTCATATGGCTGTCAATCAAAATGCATATTTGAGGAAATCATAACGGATGTCAGTCACACACACACACACACACACACACACACACACACACACACACACACACACACACACACACACACACACACACACACACACAGGGTCCAGGGCCCAACTGCCAATCATTACAGTTAGATATGATTCCATAAGCTGTCAATCAAATTGTAGGAATATGAAGGAGCAGGTCATGTGTGAGTGTTAAAGCTGTGTTTCAGATCAATAATACTGACAAGTAGTCCTTTTAAAAGGACCCAGCTAATACTGTGTGTGTGTTGCAGGTTGTGTGGGCGGTGTGTGTGCGCTTGCCAACGTGCTGGGTCGTGAGGTGTGTGAGCTGGAGCAGCTGTGTATGTCGGGACGGTGGGAAGAAGCCAGTGCTCTGCAGCGGCGCCTCATAGAGCCCAACACTGCTGTAAGTCAAGCTACATAAACCCTATGTAACCCTACATAAGAGTTGACAGACTCCAGCACAGCTTTGAGTGAACCTACATAGGCCTAAATAACCCCCCCATCCACTCCTCTCTTTGTTGTTGCTAGGTGACCAGGAAGTATGGCGTTCCCGCTCTCAAGCAGGCGATGGAGTGGTTTGGTTACCACGGCGGCACCTGTCGCTCTCCTCTTCAACCGCTCTCAGAGGCCGAATCACAGCAGCTCAGACTGGACTTCTCCACCAACGGCTGGCTCTGAAGGGGACAGGGGGCAGGACTGAGTAGAAGACAGGGGACTGGGCCTCTGCTCCAGGTTGAAGTTGGCATCATAGAACATTATGGCATCATTGACTTGAATGTGGATTTCCTTTCTACTCATTCTAATTATATGGTTGGCTCTAACCACAGATCTAGGATCAGGTGACTCTACACCCAATCCTAACCTTAACCATTAGGGAGTTGAGAAAAGATGTGACCCTGTATCAGTTGTTAGGGGCAGCGTCAACCTACTGTGACTGTTTCATACATGCATAGCTTCCTTCCCTTCCTGGCCTTAAATCTAAGAGGACTTGATAGTTGAAATCAATAACCAATCCAGTCCTTTCACCTATCAGTGGTCATGCTGCCTTGCTATACTCCTGGGACAGACCTCTCCTCTACAAACCTTTCATCTCCATGGGATCACCTGTACAAATAAAATACAGAAATAAACAGACAAATGAGAATAAACAGATTGTTGTAAAGAAAGGAAAATACTGTGGCTCCATGTGATGAGACTTTCTCTGTTCCTGTTTATCTAACGTGTCCAAGGTTCTATCTATGTGAGGAGGCCTTTGTGAGGGTGTTGTGTGTTAGAGACATGTCAACACTAGGACTGCCCCAAGGCCTCCCACCTGTAATGGCCATAGGGTTTTTTGAATGTGTCCCACATCACACCCTATTCACTACATAGTGCACTGCTGTTGACCAGAGCCATATGGGTCCTGGTTAAAAGTAGTGCACTGTATAGGGAATGGGTTGCCATTTTGGGACGCACACTTTGGCATGAATGAAATGCAGCAGGAAGTAAAAAGACATGTGAGGAATAAGAGTTTGTTTATTTGCTCTAAGGATGTTTTTCAATCTGTTTCTTCCAGATAGAGAGACAACCTACCCAGCAACCGTCACTAACCTTTGTCCTGCTATTTCTGTTGAAACAAGATGAGCTCCTTCCATTCTATAGGTAAGCAGCATACCACCCTGCATTCCACTACTGGCTTGCTTCTGAAGCTAAGCAGGGTTGGTCCTGGTCAGTCCCTGGATGGGAGACCAGATGCTGCTGGAAGTGGTGTTGGAGGGCCAGTAGGAAGCACTCTTTCCTCTGGTCTAAAAAAAATATCCCAATGCCCCAGGGCAGTGATTGGGGACACTGCCCTGTGTAGGGTGCCGTCTTTCGGATGGGACGGTAAACGGGTGTCCTGACTCTCTGAGGTCATTAAAAGATCTCATGGCACTTATCGTAAGAGTAGGGGTGTTAACCCCGGTGTCCTGGCTAAATTCCCAATCTGGCCCTCAAACCATCATGGTCACCTAATAATCCCCAGTTTACAATTGGCTCATTCATCCCCCTCCTCTCCCCTGTAATTATTCCCCAGGTCGTTGCTGCAAATGAGAACGTGTTCTCAGTCAACTTACCTGGTAAAATAACGGTAAAATAAAAAAAACCTAGATCTGTAGGTAACATTCCACAGAGCCAGGTGTAATGCCACTGTCCTGTACTAACCTAGATCTGTAGGTAACATTCCACAGAGCCAGGTGTAATGCCACTGTCCTGTACTAACCTAGATCTATAGGTAACATTCCACAGAGCCAAGTGTAATGCCACTGTCCTGTACTAACCTAGATCTATAGGTAACATTCCACAGAGCCAGGTGTAATGCCACTGTCCTGTACTAACCTAGATCTATAGGTAACATTCCACAGAGCCAGGTGTAATGCCACTGTCCTGCACTAACCTAGATCTATAGGTAACCTAGATCTATAGGTAACATTCCACAGAGCCAGGTGTAATGCCACTGTCCTACACTAACCCAGATCTATAGGTAACCTAAATCTATAGGTAACATTCCACAGAGCCAGGTGTAATGCCACTGTCCTGCACTAACCTAGATCTATAGGTAACCTAGATCTATAGGTAACATTCCACAGAGCCAGGTGTAATGCCACTGTCCTACACTAACCCAGATCTATAGGTAACCTAGATCTATAGGTAACATTCCACAGAGCCAGGTGTAATGCCACTGTCCTGCACTAACCTAGATCTAAAGGTAACCTAGATCTATAGGTAACCTAGATCTATAGGTAACATTCCACAGAGCCAGGTGTAATGCCACTGTCCTGCACTAACCTAGATCTATAGGTAACATTCCACAGAGCCAGGTGTAATGCCACTGTCCTGCACTAACCTAGATCTATAGGTAACCTAGATCTATAGGTAACCTAGTTCTATAGGTAACATTCCACAGAGCCAGGTGTAATGCCACTGTCCTGCACTAACCTAGATCTACAGGTAACATTCTACAGAGCCAGGTGTAATGCCACTGTCCTGCACTAACCTAGATCTATAGGTAACATTCCACAGAGCCAGGTGTAATGCCACTGTCCTGCACTAACCCAGATCTATAGGTAACATTCCACAGAGCCAGGTGTAATGCCACTGTCCTGCACTAACCTAGATCTATAGGTAACCTAGATCTATAGGTAACCTAGATCTATAGGTAACCTAGATCTATAGGTAACATTCCACAGAGCCAGGTGTAATGCCACTGTCCTGCACTAACCTAGATCTGTAGGTAACATTCCACAGAGCCAGGTGTAATGCCACTGTCCTGCACTAACCTAGATCTATAGGTAACCTAGATCTATAGGTAACCTAGATCTATAGGTAACATTCCACAGAGCCAGGTGTAATGCCACTGTCCTGCACTAACCTAGATCTATAGGTAACATTCCACAGAGCCAGGTGTAATGCCACTGTCCTGCACTAACCTAGATCTATAGGTAACCTAGATCTATAGGTAACCTAGATCTATAGGTAACATTCCACAGAGCCAGGTGTAATGCCACTGTCCTGTACTAACCTAGATCTGTAGGTAACATTCCACAGAGCCAGGTGTAATGCCACTGTCCTGTACTAACCTAGATCTATAGGTAACCTACATCTATAGGTAACATTCCACAGAGCCAGGTGTAATGCCACTGTCCTACACTAACCTAGATCTATAGGTAACCTAGATCTATAGGTAACATTCCACAGAGCCAGGTGTAATGCCACTGTCCTGCACTAACCTAGATCTATAGGTAACCTAGATCTATAGGTAACATTCCACAGAGCCAGGTGTAATGCCACTGTCCCTCACTAACCTAGATCTATAGGTAACATTCCACAGAGCCAGGTGTAATGCCACTGTCCTGCACTAACCTAGATCTATAGGTAACCTAGATCTATAGATAACATTCCACAGAGCCAGGTGTAATGCCACTGTCCTACACTAACCTAGATCTATAGGTAACCTAGATCTACAGGTAACATTCCACAGAGCCAGGTGTAATGCCACTGTCCTGCACTAACCTAGATCTATAGGTAACCTAGATCTATAGATAACATTCCACAGAGCCAGGTGTAATGCCACTGTCCTACACTAACCTAGATCTATAGGTAACCTAGATCTACAGGTAACATTCCACAGAGCCAGGTGTAATGCCACTGTCCTACACTAACCTAGATCTATAGGTAACCTAGATCTATAGGTAACCTAGATCTATAGGTAACCTAGATCTGTAGGTAACAATCCACAGAGCCAGGTGTAATGCCACTGTCCTGCACTAACCCAGATCTATAGATAACATTCCACAGAGCCAGCTGTAATGGTTAAGGTAGGATTGGGGGAGGTGAAGCTGATCCTAGATCTGTACCCAGGGGGAAACTTCACTACCCATTGTTGGCCACTCGAGGGTGCTGTGGCCCACTGTAAGCAGCGAGGCGACGCTGGGATGGTTCAGCATCAAGGGCATCCGTCTAATCTCCATTAAGGAGGATGTAAACCCTTGGCATGTGACTCGCTGCCCCCGACACAAGCATGGGGTCAATGGGGGATGAAGGAGGGAGGGTGAGGGGGGAGAAATCCACTCCTCTAGTCAGCGCAAAGCAATGGCCAGTCAGCAAACCTGCTTCACCTGCCCTCTCCCTCCCCTCCCTCCTACTGCTCAGCACTTGTCAGGGGACAATGATGACACATGGAGAAATGTCTCTACCTCACTCCCCCATCTCTCTTTCTCTCCCTCAATTTCTCAATTTCCCCTTTCAACCATTTCTCATTCCATTCCTCCTCTCTGTTTTACTTTCTCTCTGTCTGTCTCTGTCTGTCTGTCTCTCGCTCTTTCTCTCTCACACTTTCTCTCTCCCACTCTAGATTAAGAGCATGCTCAAAATACTCCCAGATACCTCTCTCTCTATCCCTCCCCTATCCCTCTTTCCCTGTCTTCCTCCATCCCCCTACTATTTTGAGATGCCTGACTGACTGTTCCGTTCTCAGTGGGTGCAGAGCAGAGCTGTTTTCCCTCACTCTTAGGCTGCATCCCAAATGGCACCCTATTCTCTATATAGGGCACTACTTTAGACCAGAGCCCTATGGGGGCTCCAGCCCACCCAGACCCTGTACACTGTATCCATACAGATTGTATATGAATATACTCAACCCCCTGAAGGATATTTTCCTTGCTCACAGAGACAGATTTTACAGAATAAGGGTCAAACACACTCAAACACAGAGCTCTGAACAACCTTGCATATTTTGATCATGTCTTTGTATCCCTTGGTACTGCTCTCAGTCAGTCTCCCATCCCTCCTACCCTCCCTCCTACCATCCCTCCTACCATCCCTCCCTCCCTCCCTCTTTCTTTATTTTCTTCCAGTTGAGCTAAAATGTCCCTCGCTCACACCGCAGTCAGCTACATTCCTCTCTTTCTACTCCTTCTCTCATTCCTTCACTCCATTTCTTTCTATCTTTCTCTCTGTCTCTCGTTCCTTCTCTGTCTCTCTCAAGCCAAAAGAGTGTTTCAGTGGTAAATCTTAGCCTGTCAAAATACAACCAATAAACCTAATAGACTGTGACCTTAACATCAGCCGTCTACTTAAACATGGAGGGTTTGACCCTGGTAGATGTGGCATTAACATCAGCCGTCTAGTGAAACATGGAGGGTTTGACCCTGGTAGACGTGGCATTAACATCAGCCGTCTACTTAAACATGGAGGGTTTGACCCTGGTAGACGTGGCATTAACATCAGCCGTCTAGTGAAACATGGAGGGTTTGACCCCGGTAGACTGTGGTATTAACATCAGCCGTCTACTTAAACATGGAGGGTTTGACCCTGGTAGACGTGGCATTAACATCAGCCGTCTAGTGAAACATGGAGGGTTTGACCCTGGTAGACTGTGGTATTAACATCAGCCGTCTACTTAAACATGGAGGGTTTGACCCTGGTAGACGTGGCATTAACATCAGCCGCCGTCTAGTGAAACATGGAGGGTTTGACCCTGGTAGGCGTGGCATTAACATCAGCCGTCTAGTGAAACATGGAGGGTTTGACCCTGGTAGGCGTGGCATTAACATCAGCCGTCTAGTGAAACATGGAGGGTTTGACCCTGGTAGACGTGGCATTAACATCAGCCGTCTAGTGAAACATGGAGGGTTTGACCCTGGTAGACGTGGCATTAACATCAGCCGTCTACTTAAACATGGAGGGTTTGACCCTGGTAGACGTGGCATTAACATCAGCCGTCTAGTGAAACATGGAGGGTTTGACCCTGTTAGACGTGGCATTAACATCAGCCATCTACTTAAACATGGAGGGTTTGACCCTGGTAGACGTGGCATTAACATCAGCCGTCTAGTGAAACATGGAGGGTTTGACCATGGTAGACGTGGCATTAACATCAGCCGTCTACTTAAACATGGAGGGTTTGACCCTGGTAGACGTGGCATTAACATCAGCCGTCTAGTGAAACATGGAGGGTTTGACCCTGGTAGACGTGGCATTAACATCAGCCGTCTAGTGAAACATGGAGGGTTTGACCCTGGTAGACGTGGCATTAACATCAGCCCTCTAGTGAAACATGGAGGGTTTGACCCTGGTAGACTGTGGCATTAACATCAGCCCTCTAGTGAAACATGGAGGGTTTGACCCTGGAGGAGAGGAGGGCTGGACACTTGTCTACTAACACAGAATACACCACAGCAGAGCAAACAAAATGGCTACACAGACTATCTGAGTTGACACTGGTATTATGTATTTTTTGTAGTGTTGTACTGTCTCTATGCACACTCACAGAGCCCTACACACACACACACACTCACAGAGCCCTACACACACACACACACACACACACTCACAGAGCCCTACACACACACACACACACACACACACACTCACAGAGCCCTACACACACACACACACACACACACACACACACACACACACACACACACACACACACACACACACACACACACACACAGAGCCCTACACACACACACACACTTGATAATTTGCTCACACACACATAATATGCACATACATTTACACTGACTCTACAAACACACACCCACTCCCATATAAGCTGCTGCTACTCTGTTTACCATATATCCTGATGCCTAGTCACCTTACCCCTATACATATCTACCTCTATAGATCCAGTATCCCTGTACATTATAATATGGTACTGGAACTGACCCTGTATATAGTATGTTTACCTCTATAGATCCAGTATCCCTGTACATTATAATATGGTACTGGTACTGACCCTGTATATAGTATGTTTATCCCTATACATATCTACCTCTATAGATCCAGTATCCCTGTACAGTATAATATGTACTGACCCTGTATATAGTATGTTTACCCCTATACATATCTACCTCTATAGATCCAGTATCCCTGTACAGTATAATATGGTACTGACCCTGTATATAGTATGTTTACCCCTATACATATCTACCTCTATAGATCCAGTATCCCTGTACAGTATAATATGGAACTGACCCTTTATATAGCATGTTTACTTGATCGTGTTCTTCTTAGTTCTTTTTATATCTGGTGTGTTTTTCTTCTACATTGTATTTCTTACTATTAAGTTGTTATTGATTACTGCGTAGTTGGGGTTAGAGCTGGGCATTAAAGGTATTTGTACTTGTGCACGTGACATTAACTTCAATTGAAGCCTCCACATCCCAAATGACACCCTATTCCCTACACCCAATTCCCATATGGGCCCTGGTCAAAATAGTGCACTATGTAGGAAATAGGGTCCCATTCAGCCATAGGCTACTGTTACGTCACAGTCTACATGTGCCTACAGTAGTCTGTAGGTTCAGCTCCTTCAGGGATTAACTGTGTCCCAAATGGCACCCTCTTCATAGTTCACTACTTTTGACCTGAGCCCTATGCAAAAGTAGTGCACTATATGGGGATTGGGGTGCCATTTGGGATTCAATCCTTTCAAATACTTTTTTTTATTTAACCTTTATTTAACTAGGGAAGTCAGTTAAGAATACATTCTTATTTTACAATGACTGTCTACCCCGACAAAACCCTCCCCTAACCCGGACGATGCTGGGCCAATTGTGCGCCGCCCTAAGTGATTCCCAATCACGGCCGGTTGTGATACAGCCCGGGATCAAACCAGGGTCTGTAGTGACGCCTCTAGCACTGAGATGCGGTGCCTTAGACCGCTGCGCCACTCGGGAGCCCTAAAGGAAACGTTAAAGTCCTGCAGCGTCTCAACAGGTGGCTGTTCTCCTTTTCTATTTCAACACCCTAAACACGTCAAACGTTCACGTGTGAACTTGGAACTGCATCCATAGCCAACATACGCTGCCCTCCACCCCCATGTTAGAAATGCTTAGGGCCTGATTCACCAGAAACAGACAGGAAAAGCAGATCACTCCCAAATGTATTGTCTTTATAGAACCCAAAGCCATTGATCATAGCAGTGTTTTAAGTAGTGTTTTTTTATGTGTTAAACCAGACAACACAGGCTGATTTTGTATTTGTATAGTCAAGTTTATTGGTACCACTCTCTGCTCAGTAACAATGTGTCTCTGTGTGTCTCTGCAGTAGCAGGTCCTATCAATCTGTGGTTTGCAGTTCCACACTAACACGCTTCAAAGTGTTTGGGAGTCTGTGACGGGTGTGTGTGTGTGTGTGAGAGCGTGCTTGCGTGAAGCTCGGCTGATAAGATAACAAAGAGTTTTCTTTAAAACACTCACAAGTGTGAAATAGACTGAAAGAGTAAATCTGTCCCGCTGGAAGAAAAAACAATCACCACCAAGAAAATTCCCCCACATTCTAGTGTTGAAGGATTCATTTATTTTAGTCAGGGAACAAAAGACAACACACACGCACAGACATGCACACACACACACACACACACGCACAGACATGCACACACACACACACACACACACGCACAAAAGTGTTTCTTCCTTCAACTGACACTTCTGCACTCGTCAGGTAAAGACGTCTATAGCGAACGGCCGAAAAGCGGAGAAAACAATATTTAAATATTTCGCCATGGCAACAAGCTGTATGATTATGGTGGCAGGCAGCACTTGGGATTCAGATGATACAAATTAAGGGAACTCTGAACGGTTGCCAAGGAGACGGAACAGGCGGGGGGTTAAAGTCCAACCTAAACACACCTTAAAGCTATTTTAGTTGACAGGAGGGGGAGAGAGAACGGGGAGGAGGAGGAGGAGGGATGTAGGGCTGTCTGTCAGGAGGGGGGTGAGAGAACGGGAGGAGAAGGAGGAGGATGGCTGTAGGGCTGTCTGTCAGGAGGGGGGAGAGAGAGAACCGAAGGAGGAGGATGGCTGTAGGGCTGTCTGTCAGGAGGGGGGTGAGAGAACCGGAGGAGAAGGAGGAGGATGGCTGTAGGGCTGTCTGTCAGGAGGGGGGTGAGAGAGAACCGGAGGAGAAGGAGGAGGATGGCTGTAGGGCTGTCTGTCAAGAGGGGGGAGAGAGAGAACCGGAGGAGAAGGAGGAGGATGGCTGTAGGGCTGTCTGTCAGGAGGGGAGAGAGAGAGAGAACCGGAGGAGGATGGCTGTAGGGCTGTCTGTCAGGAGGGGGGTGAGAGAACCGGAGGAGAAGGAGGAGGATGGCTGTAGGGCTGTCTGTCAGGAGGGGAGAGAGAGAGAGAACCGGAGGAGGATGGCTGTAGGGCTGTGTCAGGAGGGGGGTGAGAGAACCGGAGGAGAAGGAGGAGGATGGCTGTAGGGCTGTCTGTCAGGAGGGGGGAGAGGGAGAGAACCGGAGGAGGAGGAGGATGGCTGTAGGGCTGTCTGTCAGATAGCTACTCCTGGGAATTATGGGATCAGAGTCCAAAATACTGCTCACAGTGTGTGGGTGTGTTTTGGTTTAGGGTGTGTGCATTTTGGTTTAGGGTGTGAGTGTGTGAGAGAGTCTTTTGGTTTAGCGTGCAAGTGTGTGTGTGTGTGTGTGTGTGTGTGTGTATTTTGGTTTAGGGACGTGTGTGTGTGTGTGTGTGTGTGTGTGTGTGTGTATTTTGGTTTAGGGACGTGTGTGTGTGTGTGTGTGTGTGTGTGTGCGCATGTGTGTATTTTGGTTTAGGGACGTGTGTGTGGGGGGTGGTTGTGTTTTGCTGACATACCATCCAGAGGTTTCTAACCTTGTCTATTGAGGATCACCACAAACAGACAACTACACTTCATTAAAATCAATGCTCTTTTCACCTCCTAACATTTGTTCTACTTCATATAAACAAAAATGTAATTAGCGAAGACACGTCAAAAATGGTTTTCTCTTTAATTAATGATCTTAAATGTTCATTTTAATGCCAAGTACTTTTGTCTACAAATACATATATGTAGAATATGCCTTTTGAAATCCCCATAGAGAACACAATGATCAGTTGGCTCCGATGACATCACAGTTTTTCCAGTTTCCCTGAAATCGCAACACGTTTATCTCCCTCTTTATTTGTTTGTTTCTTTCTCTCTGTCGCTCTCCTCCCTATCTCCGTCTCTCTCCTCCCTATCTCCGTCTCTCTCACACACAAACACACACACACACACACACACACACTCCAGAGACACCAAACAGAGAACAACAGCACAGGAAACCTATTCTGAGAAGGCCTTAGTGATTAGCTTTAATAGACTATTTCCCTGTACACTATAACACTGGTGGTGCCCACTGTGTACTGTTGAACTCCAACAGGGTCATATTCATTAGTGCACACCGTAGCACAACAGTGCAAAAACACTTTGCCACAGGAAACAAAAACAAGCATTTCTTATTGTACCAGTTCAGGTTAGTCCGATTCTGCCCCTTGCTTCCGTTTGGTGCCCAGTGAACACGACCCCAGGCCTCTGGTTGACTGGCTCTTTCCTTCATTAGCAGGGAAAAGATAAACAAACAAAAAGCCAACCTGAAAAACCCTCAAACTGTAATAGTCATTATGGATGGATTCAAAGCAGAGTGTTCCATAGGTTCGATGCAGGCACACAGTTGTTCTTCCCTTTGATTAGTGTGTTTTCGGTGTGTGTGTGTTTACTTAGACATGGTGGCTATAGTAAGTAAGTAGCCTTGCACGAGCCAAGGCTTCATAGGAGCCGCGAGGCAGCTTGATGTACCAGTACACCCCCTGGACAGGAGTCTCTCAGGGCCTGGTATGATGGACCAATAAACTTTCTGTACTTATGAGGACGCTCGTTTAACAATTTGTCTATGTCGTATCTGTTATGCCGGCGCACAACAAACGGTGTGTGTGAGTGTCCATGCAATGAAAGCATTGCAGTGACTTTTTATAGTTCCGCTAAATGTGAATTACACTAGAGTCTCTAGTACAGCACCACAACACTTAAGATACAACATCAGAGGAAAAACAATGGAGAATAGCTTTGTGTTTCAGCTCCCAGAGAAATCACTACAATAGAACGTGTAGAAGTAAACCATACATTCAGCTCAGGACTTCCACTATATAGAACCAGGAACCTGGTATATTGTAAAGTAAACAGTCATATAGTCTCAATGTAAATATATCAGTCACAGATTAAACAAAATACCTCTACACCAAACCAAGCACCTTGACATGAGCTTGTTCTGTTACTGTAACTAACTGGTCATGTAATAAAGACATTAGCTTGTTCTGTTACTGTAACTAACTGGTCATGTAATGAAGACATTAGGTTGTTCTGTTACTGTAACTAACTGGTCATGTAATAAAGACATTAGCTTGTTCTGTTACTGTAACTAACTGGTCATGTAATGAAGACATTAGGTTGTTCTGTTACTGTAACTAACTGGTCATGTAATAAAGACATTAGGTTGTTCTGTTACTGTAACTAACTGGTCATGTAATAAAGACATTAGCTTGTTCTGTTACTGTAACTAACTGGTCATGTAATAAAGACATTAGCTTGTTCTGTTACTGTAACTAACTGGTCATGTAATAAAGACATTAGCTTGTTCTGTTACTGTAACTAACTGGTCATGTAATAAAGACATTAGCTTGTTCTGTTACTGTAACTAACTGGTCATGTAATAAAGACATTAGGTTGTTCTGTTACTGTAACTAACTGGTCGTGTAATAAAGACATTAGCTTGTTCTGTTACTGTAACTAACTGGTCATGTAATAAAGACATTAGCTTGTTCTGTTACTGTAACTAACTGGTCGTGTAATAAAGACATGAGGTTGTTCTGTTACTGTAACTAACTGGTCATGTAATAAAGACATGAGGTTGTTCTGTTACTGTAACTAACTGGTCATGTAATAAAGACATGAGGTTGTTCTGTTACTGTAACTAACTGGTCATGTAATAAAGACATTAGCTTGTTCTGTTACTGTAACTAACTGGTCATGTAATAAAGACATGAGGTTGTTCTGTTACTGTAACTAACTGGTCGTGTAATAAAGACATTAGGTTGTTCTGTTACTGTAACTAACTGGTCATGTAATAAAGACATTAGCTTGTTCTGTTACTGTAACTAACTGGTCATGTAATAAAGACATTAGGTTGTTCTGTTACTGTAACTAACTGGTCATGTAATAAAGACATTAGCTTGTTCTGTTACTGTAACTAACTGGTCATGTAATAAAGACATGAGGTTGTTCTGTTACTGTAACTAACTGGTCATGTAATAAAGACATGAGCTTGTTCTGTTACTGTAACTAACTGGTCATGTAATAAAGACATGAGCTTGTTCTGTTACTGTAACTAACTGGTCATGTAATAAAGACATGAGCTTGTTCTGTTACTGTAACTAACTGGTCATGTAATAAAGACATGAGGTTGTTCTGTTACTGTAACTAACTGGTCATGTAATAAAGACATGAGGTTGTTCTGTTACTGTAACTAACTGGTCATGTAATAAAGACATTAGCTTGTTCTGTTACTGTAACTAACTGGTCATGTAATAAAGACATGAGGTTGTTCTGTTACTGTAACTAACTGGTCATGTAATAAAGACATTAGCTTGTTCTGTTACTGTAACTAACTGGTCATGTAATAAAGACATTAGGTTGTTCTGTTACTGTAACTAACTGGTCATGTAATAAAGACATTAGCTTGTTCTGTTACTGTAACTAACTGGTCATGTAATAAAGACATGAGGTTGTTCTGTTACTGTAACTAACTGGTCGTGTAATAAAGACATGAGCTTGTTCTGTTACTGTAACTAACTGGTCATGTAATAAAGACATGAGGTTGTTCTGTTACTGTAACTAACTGGTCATGTAATAAAGACATTAGCTTGTTCTGTTACTGTAACTAACTGGTCATGTAATAAAGACATTAGCTTGTTCTGTTACTGTAACTAACTGGTCATGTAATAAAGACATTAGCTTGTTCTGTTACTGTAACTAACTGGTCATGTAATAAAGACATTAGCTTGTTCTGTTACTGTAACTAACTGGTCATGTAATAAAGACATTAGCTTGTTCTGTTACTGTAACTAACTGGTCATGTAATAAAGACATGAGGTTGTTCTGTTACTGTAACTAACTGGTCATGTAATAAAGACATTAGCTTGTTCTGTTACTGTAACTAACTGGTCGTGTAATAAAGACATTAGGTTGTTCTGTTACTGTAACTAACTGGTCATGTAATAAAGACATTAGCTTGTTCTGTTACTGTAACTAACTGGTCATGTAATAAAGACATTAGCTTGTTCTGTTACTGTAACTAACTGGTCATGTAATAAAGACATGAGGTTGTTCTGTTACTGTAACTAACTGGTCATGTAATAAAGACATTAGCTTGTTCTGTTACTGTAACTAACTGGTCATGTAATAAAGACATTAGCTTGTTCTGTTACTGTAACTAACTGGTCATGTAATAAAGACATTAGCTTGTTCTGTTACTGTAACTAACTGGTCATGTAATAAAGACATGAGCGTGTTCTGTTACTGTAACTAACTGGTCATGTAATAAAGACATTAGCTTGTTCTGTTACTGTAACTAACTGGTCATGTAATAAAGACATTAGGTTGTTCTGTTACTGTAACTAACTGGTCATGTAATAAAGACATTAGCTTGTTCTGTTACTGTAACTAACTGGTCATGTAATAAAGACATTAGGTTGTTCTGTTACTGTAACTAACTGGTCATGTAATAAAGACATTAGCTTGTTCTGTTACTGTAACTAACTGGTCGTGTAATAAAGACATGAGGTTGTTCTGTTACTGTAACTAACTGGTCATGTAATAAAGACATTAGGTTGTTCTGTTACTGTAACTAACTGGTCGTGTAATAAAGACATTAGGTTGGTCTGTTACTGTAACTAACTGGTCATGTAATAAAGACATTAGGTTGTTCTGTTACTGTAACTAACTGGTCATGTAATAAAGACATTAGGTTGTTCTGTTACTGTAACTAACTGGTCATGTAATAAAGACATTAGCTTGTTCTGTTACTGTAACTAACTGGTCATGTAATAAAGACATGAGGTTGTTCTGTTACTGTAACTAACTGGTCATGTAATAAAGACATTAGCTTGTTCTGTTACTGTAACTAACTGGTCATGTAATAAAGACATGAGGTTGTTCTGTTACTGTAACTAACTGGTCATGTAATAAAGACATGAGGTTGTTCTGTTACTGTAACTAACTGGTCATGTAATAAAGACATTAGCTTGTTCTGTTACTGTAACTAACTGGTCATGTAATAAAGACATTAGCTTGTTCTGTTACTGTAACTAACTGGTCATGTAATAAAGACATGAGGTTGTTCTGTTACTGTAACTAACTGGTCATGTAATAAAGACATTAGCTTGTTCTGTTACTGTAACTAACTGGTCATGTAATAAAGACATTAGGTTGTTCTGTTACTGTAACTAACTGGTCGTGTAATAAAGACATGAGGTTGTTCTGTTACTGTAACTAACTGGTCGTGTAATAAAGACATTAGGTTGTTCTGTTACTGTAACTAACTGGTCATGTAATAAAGACATGAGGTTGTTCTGTTACTGTAACTAACTGGTCATGTAATAAAGACATGAGCTTGTTCTGTTACTGTAACTAACTGGTCATGTAATAAAGACATGAGCTTGTTCTGTTACTGTAACTAACTGGTCATGTAATAAAGACATGAGCTTGTTCTGTTACTGTAACTAACTGGTCATGTAATAAAGACATGAGGTTGTTCTGTTACTGTAACTAACTGGTCATGTAATAAAGACATGAGCTTGTTCTGTTACTGTAACTAACTGGTCGTGTAATAAAGACATGAGGTTGTTCTCAGAATGGTTAGAGGTTTGTAAAGGGTTGTAAAATACCAGTTACTTTCCCCAAATTCCCAGGTTTCCCAGAAATCCCGGTTGGATGAGTCCCTGAATCATAAGGGTATACGCAGGAAATCCCGGTTGGATGAGTCCCTGAATCATAAGGGTATACGCAGGAAATCCCGGTTGGATGAGTCCCTGAATCATAAGGGAATACGCAGGAAATCCCGGTTGGATGTGTCCCTGAATCATAAGGGTATACGCAGGAAATCCGGAGTCCTCCAACCAGGATTTCTGGGAAACCTTGGAATTTCAGATAAGTTAATGGAGTTTTGCAAACCCTGTAAAGGGTTCAACCCCAGTTCCAGACACCAGTCAGTATTCCTCAATCCATTCCTAGGGGATCCTCAGGGGGTGCATGTTTTTGTTCTACCCCAACACTAGCACATTCAGGTGCTGAGCCAGAACAACACCCAAGTGACGCAGCAGGCGCTACAAAACCTGATTAGAATGAGGTTTATTAGTGTTGGGCTAGAACAAAAACCAGTACCTCCAGGAATGGCTTGAGCAACACTGTCACACACATCTAACCTTTAAGATGAATATGTGTCTCATCATCAAAACCACATGAGACATTTTCTAAAACAACAGGATGTATTCCTAGATATAGTGTATATAAAATACCGTTCAAAAGTTTGGGGTCACTTAGAAATGTCCTTGTTTTTGAAAGAAAAGCAAATTTTTTTGTCCATTAAAATAACATCAAATCGATCAGAAATGCAGTGTAGACATTGTTAATGTTGTAAATGACTATTGTGGCTGGAAACGGAAGATTTAAAAAATAAATGTAATATCTACATAGGGCAAAAGAACACAGACACTGGACAGAGGAACTCTGCCTAGAAGGCCAGGATCCCGATGTCGCCTCTTCACTGTTGATGTTGAGACTGGTGTTTTGTGGGTACTATTTAATGAAGCTGCCAATTGAGGACTTATGAGGCGTCTTTCTCAAACTAGACACTCTAATGTACTTGTCCTCTTGTTCAGTTGTGCACCGGGGCCTCCCACTCCTTTTTCTATTCTGGTTAGGGCCAGTTTGCGCTGTTCTGTGAAGGGAGTAGTACACAGCGTTATACGAGATCTTCAGTTTCTTGGCAATCTCTCGCATGGAATAACCTTCATTTCTCAGAACAAGAATAGACTGACGAGTTTCAGAAGAAAGTTATTTGTTTCTGGCCATTTTGAGCCTGTAATCGAACCCACAAATGCTGCTGCTCCAGATTCTCAACTAGTCTAAAGAAGGACAGTTTTATTGCTTCTTTAATCAGCACAACAGTTTTCAGCTGTGCTAACATAACTGCAAAAGGGTTTTCTAATGATCAATTAGCCTTTAAAAATGATAAACTTGGGTTAGCTAACACAACATGCCATTGGAACACAGGAGTGATAGTTGCTGGTAATGGGCCTCTAGACGCCTATGTAAAATATTCCATAAAAAATCTGCCGTTTTCAGCTACAATAGTCATTTACAACATTAACAATGTCTACACTGTATTTCTGATCATTTTGATGTTATTTTAATGGACAAAAAATATGCTTTTCTTTCAAAAACAAGGACATTTCTAAGTGACCCCAAACTTTTGAACGGTAGTGTACATTTGAACGGTAGTGTACACCTTCCACCAAGAACAGGTGGAAGGTGATTCAATACACAAAAGTGAAAGTATAAGTCATTCTGGAGTGTCATATTTTCAAAGCGAGACAGAACAGATTTTCAGTGATTACAGCGTGATACTAAGGCAGAAGCCATGATTTCATACAGCAACAATGGTGGATGCCTAACAAGGCCAGCTCAGTACAGCTTGGTTTGGATCGTCTCTGTTCGGCCCAGTAGTGTGAAAAGCCCTTTAGAGCCGCATAAATGAATGACAGGTGTAAGACAGACCCCCCCACACCAGAAATAAGCTGCACCCCATTTTTTCTATTGAATATTGATAAAAATCCATTTTGTAAATATATACTTGAATAGGCAAGTTTGAGGTGAAACACAGCTGTCCTCAGTTTCAATGGGTATGACACCCCTCCCTTAATGCCCCCCCCCCCCCCCCCCCCCCACCCCCCCCCCCGCAGACTACACATACACACAGACAACTCTCCCTTAACAGGCACAATGTCACATCATCATACCACGTGTGGAATGTGTGTTAGTCACGAGCACGACAGTTCACAAAACTTGAGATTAGTTGGTTCAAAACTTTTTTCTGTGAAAGCAGATACTGACATTAAACATTTAGTCTTATTTATCGTAGAAAATAGATGACATATTTTTCAGATACAGGAAGGGAACAGCTATACAGGAAGTTAATCTGTGTGTTCCTGTAATGGTGGTTTTCTTCTGTGTGATGAAGTTGCTGACAAATCAAAACTAGTGCTCCACTTCACGATGGCATGTCCCAAATGGCACTCTATTCCCTATATAGTGCACTACATTTGACCAGGGCCCATAACCCTATGACAGACACAGCAGTAGTTTAGTCTTCTCTCTTCTCTGTATCTAAACCCTTATTTAAGGACGATTGCACCCCAAAGTTAAATAGCTAAATATCTTTATCAAATTGCACTAGTGTCATCTTAATGCAGACACACTTGTCATTTGTCCCAATATGGCCACCATCCCTTACCACCCAATGAAAATACCCCCCTACCATCATCCCTACCTACACATCAATAGTCCTTCCCAACCTCACAACACAGTAGCTATAACCAGGGACAGGAGCTTTCCCTAACCATGTGACCGGATCAGTAAGAACTTAGGGCATAGACAACATTAATTAAAACCTGGAGTTTTTGTCCTGGGCAGATCACATGATCAGGGAAAATCTTCTGTCCTGCTTGCTACCAGGGGAATACTCCAGTCCCTAGCGAAGCATCTATTGAGAACCACTGATCTGGAATCAGCTCCAGGTCCTGCTCCAGTCTCTTGGCACAGTATGGTTGGTTGGCATTAAGATAATGGCGTTTCAGTCAGCTGACCCCAGAACAGATTGAGCCATGTTATGTGGCACAGAGTATGAATTATTCTAATGCTGGCCTCTAATACTGAGTCTCTGGCCTCTAATACTGAGGCTCTGGCCTCTAATACTGAGACTCTGGTCTCTAATACTGAGACTCTGGTCTCTAATACTGAGTCTCTAGCCTCTAATGCTTTTCCACAGGGACACCGGTGTAAAGTCTGAGTCTTTAGGCCAAGCACCGGTGTAAAACCCTGTGGTGGAAATGTGACAGATCCAAATATGGTCTCTGCCTGCTTGGACAGTAGTTTCAACTCCTGAGTAGTTGCGGTTGGTGTCGGTTAGAGCTGATCTGGGAACATATTTAGCAGTAGGTAGGTAGCACCGTATGTTGAATGAATGGTTAGGAACGAGGAGGAGGTGTGAGTTCTGGCTCAGCAGATCCTGGATCAGATTCAGTAGCTCGTTGGTTGACTGTGATGTAGAGGGTAAAGTCTACTGACATGTAGCGCACCAAGCAAGCACAACCAGAGGGGATAACACATGATAGAGGTAGAGATGAATAGAAAGACATGGATAGAGAAAGATGTGGATACAAAGAGGGGTGAGAAAAACACACAGATCAAGATAGACAAAGAAAAGAGAGAGAAATAAAAGAAGGGAATATACACTGAGTGTACATAGGGCTGTGGCGGTCATCACATTTTGTCAGCTGGTGATTGTCATGCAAATAACTGCCGATCTCACGGTAATTGACCGCTAATTAGCATAAACATGTATAGCATCTCCGGCTTCAATGCATAGCCTACAAGCCACTTCAATGCATAGCCTACAAGCCACTTCAATGCATAGCCTACAAGCCACTTCAATGCATAGCCTACAAGCCACTTCAATGCATAGCCTACAAGCCACTTCAATGCATAGCCTACAAGCCACTTCAATGCATAGCCTACAAGCCACTTCAATGCATAGCCTACAAGCCACTTCAATGCATTGCCTACAAGCCACTTCAATGCATAGCCTACAAGCCACTTCAATGCATAGCCTACAAGCCACTTCAATGCATAGCCTACAAGCCACTGATGCGGACCTTTTGGAACATCTACATTTTAACAAGTCTAATAAATCCATCACTATAAATCTATTATTGATTTTAGGCAGGCCTAAAGAAACATTTTGATATGAAGAAAATGTAGCCTAGTTCAGAAGAACAGAATAACTGAATAATTCTCTGAGTTGTCCTTATGATAAGGCCCTGATCTGGCTATGCCATATGGCTGTGGGCTACATTAGTTAATTTAGCAGACTGGATTAGCTTTTAATTCCCGTGGCATTATTTTATATTATTTTACTTGAAGAACAATACAATTGAACACAGCTAAATAAAATAGAAAGGATATTTTTCCCAAATGATTTCTGAGGGAGTGCGCACATACGGTTATTCTGTGTTGAGCGGTTAACAAAGGAACATATATGCTTAATTTATTTATTTATGCAACTTTAGTTGTGATACAAACGTTGGGCTATATGTTTAGATTTTTAATACATTCTAAGGCCGTATGATGCGACTAATGATGATTTGAAAAAAGTTGAATGAAAGACTTGCGCAGGCTGCTCACACTTCATCAGTCTCTCATTCACAATTTGACAAGCGCTTGATAATATTCTCACCCATTAGACTATTCTCAATTTAATCTGGCCTTTACATATAACCTATGAATATATGTGTTAATAAACATAAAAAACATGTCATCCGTAGCCTTCACTCGAAAAGCGAATAGAGGTTTCGTGAGGTTATGTTTTTAAAATGCCAAGTAGGGTACACCATTTAAAAGCGGATTAATTAACTTAATTAAGCAATAAATATAGCAGTAAGAGAAAGCTGGGATCTTCTTTTAAATAGTGTCCAGTCAAAACTGTTTTCACACGCGATTGCACAATGATGGCTTATAAGAATAGGTTTCACTAGGCTCTGTAGGCTATGGACACTACAACCATGTTCCAGGGGTCTTGGGCTTAGAGGCTACGTTTGGAGTTATTTGGCCACTTTAGTTGTGATTACAAACCTTATCAAAACATATAGGCCTATGGGCTAGACCACACGATGCATGTGACTAGGATCTAATAAACCTTATCAAAACATATAGGCCTATGGGCTAGACCACACGATGCATGTGACTAGGATCTAATAAACCTTATCAAAACATATAGGCCTATGGGCTAGACCACACGATGCATGTGACTAGGATCTAATAAACCTTATCAAAACATATAGGCCTATGGGCTAGACCACACGATGCATGTGACTAGGATCTAATAAACCTTATCAAAACACATAGGCCTATGGGCTAGACCACACGATGCATGTGACTAGGATCTAATAAACCTTATCAAAACATATAGGCCTATGGGCTAGACCACACGATGCATGTGACTAGGATCTAATAAACCTTATCAAAACATATAGGCCTATGGGCTAGACCACACGATGCATGTGACTAGGATCTAATAAACCTTATCAAAACATATAGGCCTATGGGCTAGACCACACGATGCATGCCACTAGGATCTAATAAACCTTATCAAAACATATAGGCCTATGGGCTAGACCACACGATGCATGTGACTAGGATCTAATAAACCTTATCAAAACATATAGGCCTATGGGCTAGACCACACGATGCATGCCACTAGGATCTAATAAACCTTATCAAAACATATAGGCCTATGGGCTAGACCACACGATGCATGCCACTAGGATCTAATAAACCTTATCAAAACATATAGGCCTATGGGCTAGACCACACGATGCATGCGACTATGATCTAATAAACCTTATCAAAACATATAGGCCTATGGGCTAGACCACACGATGCATGCCACTAGGATCTAATAAACCTTATCAAAACATATAGGCCTATGGGCTAGACCACACGATGCATGCCACTAGGATCTAATAAACCTTATCAAAACATATAGGCCTATGGGCTAGACCACACGATGCATGTGACTAGGATCTAATAAACCTTATCAAAACATATAGGCCTATGGGCTAGACCACACGATGCATGTGACTAGGATCTAATAAACCTTATCAAAACATATAGGCCTATGGGCTAGACCACACGATGCATGTGACTAGGATCTAATAAACCTTATCAAAACATATAGGCCTATGGGCTAGACCACACGATGCATGTGACTAGGATCTAATAAACCTTATCAAAACATATAGGCCTATGGGCTAGACCACACGATGCATGTGACTAGGATCTAATAAACCTTATCAAAACATATAGGCCTATGGGCTAGACCACACGATGCATGTGACTAGGATCTAATAAACCTTATCAAAACATATAGGCCTATGGGCTAGACCACACGATGCATGTGACTAGGATCTAATAAACCTTATCAAAACATATAGGCCTATGGGCTAGACCACACGATGCATGCCACTAGGATCTAATAAACCTTATCAAAACATATAGGCCTATGGGCTAGACCACACGATGCATGTGACTAGGATCTAATAAACCTTATCAAAACATATAGGCCTATGGGCTAGACCACACGATGCATGCCACTAGGATCTAATAAACCTTATCAAAACATATAGGCCTATGGGCTAGACCACACGATGCATGCCACTAGGATCTAATAAACCTTATCAAAACATATAGGCCTATGGGCTAGACCACACGATGCATGCGACTATGATCTAATAAACCTTATCAAAACATATAGGCCTATGGGCTAGACCACACGATGCATGCCACTAGGATCTAATAAACCTTATCAAAACATATAGGCCTATGGGCTAGACCACACGATGCATGCCACTAGGATCTAATAAACCTTATCAAAACATATAGGCCTATGGGCTAGACCACACGATGCATGCCACTAGGATCTAATAAACCTTATCAAAACATATAGGCCTATGGGCTAGACCACACGATGCATGCCACTAGGATCTAATAAACCTTATCAAAACATATAGGCCGATGGGCTAGACCACACGATGCATGCCACTAGGATCTAATAAACCTTATCAAAACATATAGGCCTATGGGCTAGACCACACGATGCATGCCACTAGGATCTAATAAACCTTATCAAAACATATAGGCCGATGGGCTAGACCACACGATGCATGCCACTAGGATCTAATAAACCTTATCAAAACATATAGGCCTATGGGCTAGACCACACGATGCATGCCACTAGGATCTAATAAAAGTCCCCCAAAAAATGCATGTGCTGTTTCTTGCCTTAGATTGCACACACTGGGCATCATTCATAAGGGATAATATTGTCACCCATCAGACTATTCTCAATTTAATCTTGTCTTTACATATGCTAAATCATTTTTGTGTGAGATTAGTTTTGGTTTAGAATGGGCCATTATCATATACATGTCAGCCATATGCACTTGAATAGCAAACGGAAGGCACTTTTCCCGCGGTTCATTTTCATGCCAGCCAGGTAGGCTACTCCGATTGTAAAGCGAAGCAATATGCTTAATATTAGGAGAGTTGAGAAATAAATATAGTTAGCCTACAGATAGCTGATGGGATCCTCCTTTTTTTAATAGAGACAATCAAAAGTCGGAGTCTGCTAGGCGCACCGGTTTGCGTGTGTCAAGAACTGCATCGCTTCTGGGTTTTTCACGCTCAACAGTTTCCTGTGTGTATCAAGAATGGTCCACCACCCGAAGGACATCCAGTCAACTTGACACAACTATGGGAAGCATTTGGAGTCAACATGGGCCAGCATCCCTGTGGAACGCTTTCGACACCTTGTAGAATCCAGGTCCCCGACGAATTGAGGCTGTTCTGAGAGCAAAGGTGTTCTTAATGTTTTGTACACTGTGTACAGAGGAGTATAACCGTAAAGACAGAGAACAGAATGAGATGAATGAAGAAAAAGAAGGGTGTGAGTATGATAGTGAAGTGCTCCCTGAGTAGCGCACCCTAGCTGCAGGTCACATGGAGAGCGCCCGTGCCTTGGCGGCTGCCCCCTGTGCCCGCTGCACCGTGCCCTGGCACCCCTCTCTGCCCACCAGCTGGCCTCTCTCAAACAGACCCTCGTGGCTCGTCCCTCCTCTTCCTCCTCCTCTTCCTCCTCCCCCTCTTTCCAGACCTCCGTCAGCGAATGTCAGCATACCTGCAAAGGTCATGTTTAAGTTCAAGTTCAGGTTTATGTAATTAACTTAAACCTCTTAAGGATCCGCCCCTTTTTTCCAATTTTTGCCTAAAATGACATACCCAAATCTAACTGCCGGTAGCTCAGGACCTGAAGCAAGGATATGCATATTCTTGATACCATTTGAATGGAAAAACTTGGAAGTTTGTGTAAATTTGAAATCAATGTAAGAGAATATAACACATTAGATCCGGTAAAAGATAATACAAAGAAGAAAACATGTGTTTTTTTGTATTTGTTTTGTACAATCATATTTGAAAGGCCATATTGTATTATTCCAGGCCAGGCGCAATTTAGATTATGGCCACTAAATGGCAGCAGTGTATTTTCAAAGTTTTAGACTGAGTCAATGAACCATTGCATTTCTGTTCAAAATGTTGTAGATTAACAAGAATTTAAGCTTTCTGCCAATATCAGATATTTCTATGTCTTGGAAAATGTTCTTGTTATTTACAACCTCATGCTAATCGCATTAGCCTACGTTAGCTCCACCGATCCCGTAGAGGTTTTAAACCGGAACCTAACCTTACTGCTACACATTAAACCCCCCCTCTAAATATACAGAATCATTTAAAAAGACCCTGCTACAGATTCCTTTCACAAAGTGAGTTGTGTCATTTAACAGTGAGAGAGAGAGAATTAACTTGTTTAGTTCAAAGTTATAAGAGAAGTATAAAGAGAGTGTTGCTGAGATTCTACTGTTTACCGTATCCCTGCACACATCCACTCTTGAACTCTCCTTCGAACTTCATCCCGTCAAAACGACTGAAGACGCCTGCGCCTTGGAACTTCCCCTGAATGAACTCTCCTTCGTACCTGCAAGAGACACCCAGATGCACAAACAGTGGGGTGTGTTCATTAGGCACCAAACGGAAGAACACAGACGGAAACAGGGAGGAACTAACTGGGTTTGTCCAATAAGAAATGCTCAGGTCTGTGGACAATGCTGTCAACATTTACATTTGAGTCATTTAGCAGACCCTCTTATCGAGAGCGACTTAGGAGCAAGTCCCTTGCTCAAGGCCACATCGACAGATTTTTCACCTAGTCGGCTCAGGGAACCAGAGACCTTTTGGTTACTGGCCAAGCGATGTTAACCGCTAGGCTACCTCACAAAACATGGGCCTACGCTACATCACCAAACACCTGGATAACCCAAAGACATATGCAGTGATATTGTTTGTGGACTTTAGTTCAGCATTCAATAGCATCATCCCAGAACTGTTACAAGACATGTCCAGCTCCATCTGTGTGGGACACTGACTTCCTGTCCAACAACACGTGAAGCTGGGAAAACACCTTTCAGACTCTTTATCCCTCAGCCCTGGAGCGCCACAAGGACGTGTTCTCTCGCCTCTACTCACTCTACACCAATGACTGCACCTCCAACAGCGCATCTGTCAAACTTCTCAAATTTGCAGAAGACACAGCTCTGGTCGGTCTCATCATCGAAGGCGATGAGTCCATGTACCATGGAGAGGTCGACCGGCTAATGGCACGGTGCAGTCGCAATATCCTGGAACTCAACACAGACAAAACCGTGAAAATGGTGGTTGACTTTAGAAAACGCCCCCCACAATCTCTCCGCCTCTAGACTGATGGCTCAGCTGTTAGCACAGTTGAATGACTTAAATTCCTGGGCACTATCATCTCCCACAACCTCAAATGGGAGGACAGCATCACAGAGGTCGCCAAGAAGGCACAGCAGCAGATGTATGACTTGCGGCAGGTGAAAGAACTCCCAGTCAATCCTGAGCCGGTTTAATGCATTAATCGTCGAGTCCATCCTCACCTCTATCACCGTCTGGTTTGGGCCTGAATCTGCCCGCTGCAAGGGCAAACTGCAATGCATTGTCCGTTCTGCAGAGAGGGTCATCGGCTGCCACCTTCCCTCCATCGAGGTCCTGCTCGACTCCAGTGCAAGGAAGTGTGCAGGAAAGATCATTGCCGACTCCTCCCACCCGGTCACCCCCTCCTCCAAAACTGCCCCTCTGGCAGGCGGTTCAGGTCACTCATGACCAAAACTGCCCCTCTGGCAGGCGGTTCAGGTCACTCATGACCAAAACTGCCACCTGAAAAGTTTATTCCCCCGGGTTGTGGCCCTCAGCAACCAGCTACCTGGCCTATAGAGACTAAAGGACTATGGACTCGATGCTGCACACTGCATCAAGCCATCACTGAACTGTACTCTAAATAACTGCACTATACTGCATTGCACTCTGTTCATCTCTCTGAATATTGACATATTTATACTGATACTATACATTTGTACAACCACTGTGCATCAAACGTATACACACTGTGTATCAACCGTACATCCACTGTGTATCAATCGTTTACCCACTGTGTATTAACCGTATACCCACTGTGTATTAACCGTTTACCCACTGTGTATTAACCGTTTACCCACTGTGTATTAACCGTTTACCCACTGTGTATTAACCGTTTACCCACTGTGTATTAACCGTTTACCCACTGTGTATTAACCGTATACCCACTGTGTATTAACCGTTTACCCACTGTGTATTAACCGTTTACCCACTGTGTATTAACCGTTTACCCACTGTGTATTAACCGTTTACCCACTGTGTATTAACCGTTTACCCACTGTGTATCAATCGTTTACCCACTGTGTATTAACCGTACATCCACTGTGTATTAACCGTATACCCACTGTGTATTAACCGTATACCCACTGTGTATTAACCGTTTACCCACTGTGTATCAACTGTAACCTTTGTTTTAACTCGGTTGTCTGTATGCTGTCTTTAAATGTTGTCTTTCACTAACAGCACCATATCACCAGGTAACAATCTGGCTATGTTGTCTTTCACTAGCAACACCATATCACCAGGTAACATTCTGACTATGTTGTCTTTCACTAGCAGCACCATATCACCAGGTAACATTCTGACTATGTTGTCTTTCACTAACAGCACCATATCACCAGGTAACATTCTGACTATATTGTCTTTCACTAGCAGCACCATATCACCAGGTAACATTCTGACTATGTTGTCTTTCACTAACAGCACCATATCACCAAGTAACATTCTGACTATGTTGTCTTTCACTAGCAGCACCATATCACCAGGTAACATTCTGACTATGTTGTCTTTCACAAGCAGCACCATATCACCAGGTAACATTCTGACTATGTTGTCTTTCACTAGCAGCACCATATCACCAAGTAACATTCTGACTATGTTGTCTTTCACTAGCAGCACCATATCACCAGGTAACATTCTGACTATGTTGTCTTTCACCAGCAGCACCATATCACCAGGTAACATTCTGACTATGTTGTATTTCACTAGCAGCACCATATCACCAGGTAACATTCTGGCTATGTTATCTTTCACCAGCAGCACCATATCACCAGGTAACATTCTGACTATGTTGTATTTCACTAGCAGCACCATATCACCAGGTAACATTCTGGCTATGCTATCTTTCACTAGCAGCACCATATCACCAGGTAACATTCTGACTATGTTGTCTTTCACTAGCAGCACCATATCACCAGGTAACATTCTGACTATGTTGCCTTTCACTAGCAGCACCATATCACCAGGTAACATTCTGACTATGTTGTCTTTCACTAGCAGCACCATATCACCAAGTAACATTCTGACTATGTTCACTTTCACTAGCAGCACCATATCACCAAGTAACATTCTGACTATGTTGTCTTTCACTAGCAGCACCATATCACCAGGTAACATTCTGACTATGTTGTCTTTCACTAGCAGCACCATATCACCAGGTAACATTCTGACTATGTTGTCTTTCACTAGCAGCACCATATCACCAGGTAACATTCTGGCTATGTTATCTTTCACTAGCAGCACCATATCACCAGGTAACATTCTGACTATGTTGTCTTTCACTAGCAGCACCATATCACCAGGTAACATTCTGACTATGTTGTCTTTCACTAACAGCACCATATCACCAAGTAACATTCTGACTATGTTGTCTTTCACTAGCAGCACCATATCACCAGGTAAAATTCTGACTATGTTGTCTTTCACTAGCAGCACCATATCACCAGGTAACATTCTGACTATGTTGTCTTTCACTAGCAGCACCATATCACCAGGTAACATTCTGACTATGTTGCCTTTCACTAGCAGCACCATATCACCAGGTAACATTCTGACTATGTTGCCTTTCACTAGCAGCACCATATCACCAGGTAACATTCTGACTATGTTGTCTTTCACTAACAGCACCATATCACCAGGTAACATTCTGACTATGTTGTCTTTCACTAGCAGCACCATATCACCAGGTAACATTCTGACTATGTTGTCTTTCACTAGCAGCACCATATCACCAGGTAACATTCTGACTATGTTGTCTTTCACTAGCAGCACCATATCACCAGGTAACATTCTGACTATGTTGTCTTTCACTAGCAGCACCATATCACCAGGTAACATTCTGACTATATTGTCTTTCACTAGCAGCACCATATCACCAGGTAACATTCTGACTATGTTGTCTTTCACTAACAGCACCATATCACCAGGTAACATTCTGACTATGTTGTCTTTCACTAGCAGCACCATATCACCAGGTAACATTCTGACTATGTTGTCTTTCACTAACAGCACCATATCACCAGGTAACATTCTGACTATGTTGTCTTTCACTAGCAGCACCATATCACCAGGTAACATTCTGACTATGTTGTCTTTCACTAGCAGCACCATATCACCAGGTAACATTCTGACTATGTTGTCTTTCACTAGCAGCACCATATCACCAGGTAACATTCTGACTATATTGTCTTTCACTAGCAGCACCATATCACCAGGTAACATTCTGACTATGTTGTCTTTCACTAACAGCACCATATCACCAGGTAACATTCTGACTATGTTGTCTTTCACTAGCAGCACCATATCACCAGGTAACATTCTGACTATGTTGTCTTTCACTAACAGCACCATATCACCAGGTAACATTCTGACTATGTTGTCTTTCACTAGCAGCACCATATCACCAGGTAACATTCTGACTATGTTGTCTTTCACTAGCAGCACCATATCACCAGGTAACATTCTGATATTAGTTTTCTGTAGCAAAGCATTTAAAAGTGTTTTTCATTGCGTACCATAATGAATAGGACCCCAATGTCAAGGAGTTTTTTTCTGCACACTGATTGTGTTAAGTTTGTTTTGAGTGGATTCTCAAAAATGTATTTGTTAGGCAGTATGTCTGGTGCATAACTGTTGATTGAGCTATGCTGTCATATAATAGATATCATTCAGCTGAGAAATGTCACCAAGAAGTCTGGAACAAGAACAGAATGCTGTCAGAACACAGACAAATATAAGCAGAGAACCTTGACCTGAGGTGGGTGGAATCTTCACTGATGGACTGATCCATTCTCCTGTTCTCACAACCCAGGGCTGCTGCGTGCTCTGTGACACGGAATACAATACAGAGCAACAAAAAGTCCATTTGTGCAGCGATTCGTTTAACTTCAGCCGCGCAGTGCGTGCCGTTGCCGAGATCCTCGTTAAAGCTACTGACACTTCATTATCTCAATCAAGCTTTGCTCTCAAGGTGAAGGAGGTTCGTTATAATCACGTTGCAAGCAACATAAATTGCGTCCCAGATGACTTTGTGTGACATCTGAGTAGAGTTGGATCTTGAGAAAAGCGTCGCCTGTTGCTTCTAAAATCACAACACTAAGAGAACATCTGTTTGCAAAATCACATGGACGTGGTCAGGAATTCAAGCCTTTTCCAGTTAGAAGTAACAGAAATGAAGAAAATGATCAGGGGAGATATCTAATGCAACACTTTGCCTTCGCCCTACAACTCAGGGCCTCGGTCAAAAGAAAGGTGCTATAAGGGGGAACAGGGTGTCATTTTAGACACAGCCGGCGTTTTAGACGTCAGACAGTTGTAATGTCATTAGCAGGGTCAAAGGTGAAATAGCAATGGTGAGACATTGTTACCTGGATCCATCAGGGAAGACCAGCATCCCACAGCCGTTGAAGAGTCCGTTCTCGAACTGACCCGTGTAACACGTCCCATCACTTAACGTCAGCTGGCCTAGACCATGTCTCAGACCTGGGGGACAGACAAACCAGTTAGTTACTGGCCTAGACCATGTCTCAGACCTGGGGGACAGACAAACCAGTTTGTTACTGGCCTAGACCATGTCTCAGACCTGGGAGAGAGACAAACCAGTTAGTTACTGGCCTAGACCATGTCTCAGACCTGGGGGACAGACAAACCAGTTAGTTACTGGCCTAGACCATGTCTCAGACCTGGGGGAGAGACAAACCAGTTAGTTACTGGCCTAGACCATGTCTCAGACCTGGGGGACAGACAAACCAGTTAGTTACTGACCTAGACCATGTCTCAGACCTGGGGGACAGACAAACCAGTTAGTGACTGGCCTAGACCATGTCTCAGACCTGGGGGACAGACAATACCAGTTTGTTAGTTAGTTACCAGTTAGTTAGTTACCAGTTAGTTAGTTAGTTACCAGTTAGCCAGGCCATCATTGTAAATAAGAACTTGTTCTTAATTATTTAACCTTTATTGAATAAATAAACACTCAATTGTTCCAAATACCTTACAACCGGAGTCAGGGTCTTTGTCAGTACTTAGAGCTTCAAAATAGTCTATCTAGCTGTCTGTCTAACTATCTATCTATCTATCTATCTATCTATCTATCTATCTATCTATCTGTCTAGCTGTCTGTCTAGCTGTCTGACTAGCTGTCTATCTAGCTGTCTGACTAGCTGTCTGACTAGCTGTCTGACTAGCTGTCTATCTAGCTGTCTGACTAGCTGTCTGACTAGCTGTCTGACTAGCTGTCTATCTAGCTGTCTGTCTAGCTGTCTGACTAGCTGTCTATCTATCTGTCTGTCTAACTGTCTATCTAGCTGTCTGACTAACTATCTATCTAGCTGTCTGTCTAGCTGTCTGTCTAGCTGTATATCTAGCTGTCTATATATCTGTCTAGCTGTCTGTCTATCTGTCTGTCTATCTGTCTATCAATCTGTATATCTAGCTGTCTATATATCTGTCTAGCTGTCTATCCAGCTGTCTGTCTGTCTATCTGTCTGTCTATCTGTCTATCAATCTGTATATCTAGCTGTCTATGTATCTGTCTAGCTGTCTGTCTGTCTATCTAGCTGTCTGTCTGTCTGTCTGTCTGTCTGTCTGTCTGTCTGTCTGTCTGTCTGTCTGTCTGTCTCTGTCTGTCTGTCTATCTGTCTGTCTATATATCTGTCTAGCTGTCTGTCTAGCTGTCTGTCTAGCTGTCTGACTAGCTGTCTATCTATCTGTCTGTCTAACTGTCTATCTAGCTGTCTGACTAACTATCTATCTAGCTGTCTGTCTAGCTGTCTGTCTAGCTGTATATCTAGCTGTCTATATATCTGTCTAGCTGTCTGTCTATCTGTCTGTCTATCTGTCTATCAATCTGTATATCTAGCTGTCTATATATCTGTCTAGCTGTCTATCCAGCTGTCTGTCTGTCTATCTGTCTGTCTATCTGTCTATCAATCTGTATATCTAGCTGTCTATGTATCTGTCTAGCTGTCTGTCTATCTAGCTGTCTGTCTGTCTGTCTGTCTGTCTGTCTGTCTGTCTGTCTGTCTCTGTCTGTCTATCTGTCTGTCTATATATCTGTCTAGCTGTCTGTCTATCTATCTATCTATCTATCTATCTATCTATCTATCTGTCTGTCTGTATTTAGAAGTTCCAGGCCGGTCTACTCAAACCCACATCACTTGTCATGGGGTGTTTGGGTCAGGAAAAAAATGTATTGCTTCAAATACAACTCTCAGGGCTTCCAAATTTTCTTGGAAGTTGAAAAGAGGCCGCCTGTCTTTCCTTGGTCCTTGTTAACTTCTAGACTGTTGTTTCTTTGGGAGTTCTAGGCATGTTCTATTCAAACACACATCTCAGGGTCTCTGTAACATGTGTAGTGAAAGAAAATGACACTTTTCGTGGGCAGTTGGATCGAAAGTAATTTAACAGTGAGGTAGGACTAAAACATTTTCTTGCTCTAAGACATACCGATCTCAGGGTCTCTGTATGTACTTGGAACTTAACAAACAGGCTGCCTTGTCACTACTAGCAAAGAATGTGAGTAAAAAAATGTAGCGAGTAAAAAAAAAAAAAAGTTTATATTGTAGATGTTTTGTCCTGTCAGTCTACGGAGATTTAACAAATACCCTCTAGGAGGCATTCAAGCCAAGTCTCAACACACTGTATTTTACACCTGTGTGTATTGTAGAATACAGCCTTCTCCCAGTTGTAGCCTACTGAATGAGGTCCACTGAATGAGGTCCACTGAATGAGGTCCACTGAATGAGGTCCACTGCATGGGGTCCACTGAATGAGGTCCACTGCATGGGGTCTACTGAATGAGGTCCACTGAATGAGGTCCACTGAATGAGGTCCACTGCATGGGGTCCACTGAATGAAGTCCACTGAATGAGGTCCACTGAATGAGGTCCACTGAATGAGGTCCACTGCATGGGGTCTACTGAATGAGGTCCACTGCATGGGGTCTACTGAATGAGGTCCACTGAATGAGGTCCACTGCATGGGGTCCACTGAATGAAGTCCACTGAATGAGGTCCACTGAATGAGGTCCACTGAATGAGGTCAGGTGAAATGTTCTGAGCTTCTCGTTGCTCAGTAGGTATTTGGGCAGCAATACGTTTGAACGTAAAGAAGCGGAGCACACAAGTGAACACAGTGGATTAGGATTTAGGAAGGGGGAGGTGAGATTGAGAGAGGGAGAGGGAGCAGAAGGGGGAGGGAGAGGGGGGAGGTGCGGGTGAAAGAGGGAGAGGAAGGGGGAGGGTGGAGGGAGGTGAGGGTGAGTGAGTGAGGGAGATGAGGGTGGTTTTCTGCTGCCAGATACTAGTGTACTAAATTAATATTACACAGTATTAGGATTTAGGAAGGGGGTGAGGGTGAGAGAGGAGGGGTGAGAGGAGTGGAGGGAAGAGGGGTGAGAGGAGTGGAGGAGGAGGGGTGAGAGGAGTGGAGGGAGGAGGGGTGAGAGAGGGGTGAGGGAGGAGGGGTGAGAGGAGTGGAGGGAGGAGGGGTGAGAGGAGTGGAGGGAGGAGGGGTGAGAGGAGTGGAGGGAGGAGGGGTGAGAGGAGTGGAGGGAGGAGAGGTTGAAAGGAGTTGAGGGAGGAGGGGTGAGAGGAGTGGAAGGAGGAGGGGTGAGAGAGGGGTGAGGGGAGAGGTGAGAGAGGGAGAGGAAAGGGTGAGGGAGGGAGGGGATGGGATGAAAGAGCACAGGGCTGCCAGCTAGTGGTGTAGATTGACTAATTTAGATGTGCCATCTGTCACTATGACTACGCAAACCTCCTCTCTCTAATCTCAGTTCAGTTTGTTTTTTAATGAGATTTGGACGGCGAGGTAAAACTAGACGAAATACAGTTAAGAGCCTTCCGGAATCAAATCAAATTGTATTTGTCACATGCACCGAATACAACAGGTGTAGACCTTACAGAGATATGCTTACTTCTAAGCCCTTAATGTGTGTGTCTGTGTGTGTATCTGCACGTGCGTGTGTGTGTGTGAGGGCCGTACGGTGTTGACATGGGATTTGTGTCCCCCAAATCTCAGTCTGGAAGCCAGCCAAGTAAGAGGCGGTCGCTGAGATTTCACAAGGCTTCCTTCCACTGACTGAGGTCCACTGAATGTTGGTTAGATATTAGGTTTTGTTGTGGAATTGTTAGATATTACCTCGCTGTCGGATCTAGAAGCATAAGCATTTCGCTACACTCGCAATAACATCTGCTAACCATGTGTATGTGACCAATAACATCTGCTAACCATGTGTATGTGACCAATAACATCTGCTAACCATGTGTATGTGACCAATAACATCTGCTAACCTTGTGTATGTGACCAATAACATCTGCTAACCATGTGTATGTGACCAATAACATCTGCTAACCATGTGTATGTGACCAATAACATCTGCTAACCGTGTGTATGTGACCAATAACATCTGCTAACCATGTGTATGTGACCAATAACATCTGCTAACCGTGTGTATGTGACCAATAACATCTGCTAACCATGTGTATGTGACCAATAACATCTGCTAACCATGTGTATGTGACCAATAACATCTGCTAGCCATGTGTATGTGACCAATAACATCTGCTAACCATGTGTATGTGACCAATAACATCTGCTAACCATGTGTATGTGACCAATAACATCTGCTAACCATGTGTATGTGACCAATCACATCTGCTAACCATGTGTATGTGACCAATAACATCTGCTAACCATGTGTATGTGACCAATAACATCGGCTAACCATGTGTATGTGACCAATAACATCTGCTAACCATGTGTATGTGACCAATAACATCTGCTAACTATGTGTATGTGACCAATAACATCTGCTAACCATGTGTATGTGACCAATAACATCTGCTAACCATGTGTATGTGACCATTAACATCTGCTAACCATGTGTATGTGACCAATAACATCTGCTAACCATGTGTATGTGACCAATAACATCTGCTAACCAATGTGTATGTGACCATTAACATCTGCTAACCATGTGTATGTGACCAATAACATCTGCTAACCATGTGTATGTAACCAATAACATCTGCTAGCCATGTGTATGTGACCAATAACATCGGCTAACCATGTGTATGTGACCAATAACATCTGCTAACCATGTGTTTGTGACCAATAACATCTGCTAACCGTGTGTATGTGACCAATAACATCTGCTAACCATGTGTATGTGACCAATAACATCTGCTAACCATGTGTATGTGACCAATACATTTCCATTTGATTTGTCAAGCCAGGACGTTAGTCGTCTTACACAGGGAAAGGGGGTTGAAATGGCAACAATTTAAAACTTAAAGAACATGAGAAAGTGTATTTCTATCCCATGTTTCTCTAACACACATGATCAAGGTCAAATTCCTGAACTGTCAAAAACATTCTGAACGAAAATAATGTATGCGAAATGACTTGACAGTTTGACAGAACTATTATCAATGCCACAAGTTGTTTCCAAGCAAGATATATACAACACACAAACATTTCCCCCCAGTATTTCCCCCCAACTAATTCATTTTCCCCTAGTATTACAACTAATTCATTTTCCCCTAGTATTACAACTCATTAATTTCCCCTAGTATTACAACTCATTAATTTCCCCTAGTATTACAACTCATTAATTTCCCCTAGTATTACAACTAATTAATTTCCCCTAGTATTACAACTCATTAATTTCCCCAAGTATTACAACTCATTAATTTCCCCCAGTATTACAACTCATTAATTTCCCCTAGTATTACAACTCATTAATTTCCCCTAGTATTACAACTCATTAATTTCCCCCCAGTATTACAACTAATTCATTTTCCCTAGTATTACAACTCATTAATTTCCCCTAGTATTACAACTCATTAATTTCCCCTAGTATTACAACTCATTAATTTCCCCTAGTATTACAACTAATTCATTTTCCCCTAGTATTACAACTCATTAATTTCCCCCCAGTATTACAACTCATTAATTTCCCCTAGTATTACAACTCATTAATTTCCCCCCAGTATTACAACTAATTCATTTTCCCTAGTATTACAACTCATTAATTTCCCCTAGTATTACAACTCATTAATTTCCCCTAGTATTACAACTCATTAATTTCCCCTAGTATTACAACTAATTCATTTTCCCCTAGTATTACAACTAATTCATTTTCCCCTAGTATTACAACTCATTAATTTCCCCTAGTATTACAACTAATTCATTTTCCCCTAGTATTACAACTAATTCATTTTCCCCTAGTATTACAACTAATTCATTTTCCCCTAGTATTACAACTAATTCATTTTCCCCTAGTATTACAACTAATTAATTTTCCCTACTATTACAACTAATTAATTTCCCCCCAGTTTTACAACTGCTTCATTTCCCCATAGCATTACAACTACTTAATTTCCCCCTAGTTTTACAACTAATTAATTTCCCCTATTGTACAGAGTAATACGGATGGGGACACAGAGTCTCCTGACCCCTCCTGTCTCAGCCTCCAGTATTTATGCTGCAGTAGTTTATGTGTCGGGGGGCTAGGGTCAGTTTGTTATATCTGGAGTACTTCTCCTGTCTTATCCGGTGTCCTGTGTGAATTTAAGTATGCTCTCTCTAATTCTCTCTTTCTCTCTTTCTTTCTCTCTCTCTCTGTCCCCAGTCCACCTGGCCGTGCTGCTGCTCCAGTTTCAACTGATCTGCCTGCGGCTATGGAACCCTGATCTGTTCACCGGACGTGCTACCTGTCCCAGACCTGCTTTTTTCAGCTCTCTAGAGACCGCAGGAGCGGTAGAGATACTCTTAATGATCGGCTATGAAAAGCCAACTGACATTTACTCCTGAGGTGCTGACTTGCTGCACCCTCGACAACTACTGTGATTATTATTATTTGACCATGCTGGTCATTTATGAACATTTGAACATCTTGGGCATGTTCTGTTATAATCTCCACAGCCAGAAGAGGACTGGCCACCCCTCATAGCCTGGTTCCTTTCTAGGTTTCTTCCTAGGTTTTGGCCTTTCTAGAGTTTTTCCTAGCCACCGTGCTTCTACACCTACATTGCTTGCTGTTTGGGGTTTTAGGCAGGGTTTCTGTACAAGCACTTTGAGATATCAGCTGATGTAAGAAGGGCTGTATAAATAAATTTGATTTGATTTGATTAGCCTTACTAGTTTAGCTAAAGCAGTAGTGCTACTGGATCAAATAAAATCCAATTAAAATTGTACTTAAAGTGCATTAAAAATAGCAACACACTTAACATTAAAACAATACATTGAAAATAATTAAAAGCAAACAAGAAGCCGTAAAATGTGGAAAATAAAAAGTACACAGTCTAAAACAATAAAAGCACTAATTAAAGGCCAAGCTTCTGACCAGCTAATAGATTGTGTACACTACTGTACTTACAAGCTGCCCGTCTCTCATTTCGTCTAGTTTGATTCCAGAAATCAGTTCAGAGTTTCATCTGGTGAACGGTTATTTGCGTCGCGTCGTCGAGGCCAATCTTGTTGTTAGGTCACGGTTGCCACGGTTGCCATGCTAATTTTGCTTTAGCTGAATTTGTCGGCTTTTATATCAATCAATAGTCCTAGTGCACTGACCCCCCCAAACACACACACACACACACACACACACACACACACACACACACACACACACACACACACACACACACACACACACACACACACACACACACACACACACACACACACATACACACACACACACACACACACACACACACATCTCTCTCAAAGTTGTCTTTCTTAGCTAATAAAAGACTTGAACGGTGGATGATAAAAGATGCTAAAAGATATGCCATCAGTCAGCCTGTCTCCTGTGTGTCCCACTTCAACCTGTTAGCTATACCTGTCAATACAAACAGATCAATCACCCTTACAACAAGGGAACTAAACAACACACCAGACACACCAAATGACCTCTGACCTCTCTGAAGCCACCATATGTTATCAGTTAAACAGAACGGTTTTCTAAAATAGCTCTAAACTTGTTCTCTAGTTATTATGGCATCCTTTATCTCTGGGGTTACCATGACGTCTCGTGTTTTTGTCAAACTGCAAATACTGGTTAAGTCAGTGTAGCGTTAATGTGGATATTACGCGGCTGTGTGTGTTTGTGTGTATTTGTTTGCTTGTGTATTTGTATGTGTGTTGTCACTATGACAGCAGATGGTATATAGTCTGTAGAGAATTGCCGGTGGATACGGATTCTGTTTTTGACCTAGAATTAGTAGACGACACACCCTTCGGCTACAGCCTACCACTCCTCTCTGCTGTTTACTCAGAGGCAATCATCTGCACTGAGTTGAGACTTTTGATTCGTTTGAAACCTCCAGACACCTGAGGCTGCCACAGTGAGAAATACATCCAGAGGGGGAATGGAGCATGTAAAGTACCTGCTAACTTTACTTTCATGTCTGACGTGTATTGTTGGCAAACATAAATGTTGTATTTATACCGAGTAGACGTAGAAACGCAACATGTAAAGTGTTCCATGTTTCATGAGCTGAAATAAAATATCCCAGAAATGTTCCATACGCACAAAAAGTTTATTTCTCTCAAAATGTGTTTACGTCCCTGTTAGTGAGCATTTCTCCTCTGCCAAGATATTCCATCCGCCTGACAGGTGTGGCATATCAAGAAGCTGATTAAATCACATGATCATTACACAGGTGCTGCTTGTGCTGGGGACAATAAAAGGCCACTCTAAAATGTGCCGTTTTGTCACACAACACAACACCATAGAGGTCTCAGGTTTTGAGGGAGCGTGCAATTGGCATGCTGACTTCAGGAATGTCCACTAGAGCTATTGCCAGAGGATTTAATGTTAATCCTTTTAGAGAATTTGGCATTACGTGTAACCGTGTAACCACGCCAGCCCAGGACCCCCACACCGGCTTCTTCACCTGCAGGATTGTCTGAGACCAGCTATAAGGGATAGAGGGATGAGCAAAGTGATAAAGGGATAGAGGGATGAGTAAAGTGATAAAGGGATAGAGGGATGAGTAAAGTGATAGAGGGATAGAGGGATACGTAGAGTGATAGACGGATGAGTAAAGTGATATAGGGATGAGTAAAGAGATAAAGGGATGGGTAAAGTGATAAAGGGATAAAGGGATGAGTAAAGTGATATAGGGATGAGTAAAGTGATAAAGGGATGAGTAAAGTGATAAAGGGATGAGTAAAGTGATAAAAGGATGACTAAAGTGAGAGAGGGATGAGTAAAGTGAGAGAGGGAGAGAGGAATGAGTAAAGTGATAAAGGGATGAGTAAAGTGATAGAGGGATGAGTAAAGTGATAGAGGGATGAGTAAAGTGATAGAGGGATGAGTAAAGTGATAAAGGGATGAGTAAAGTGATAAACGGATGAGTAAAGTGATAAAAGGATGACTAAAGTGAGAGAGGGATGAGTAAAGTGAGAGAGGGATAGAGGAATGAGTAAAGTGATAAAGGGATAGAGGGATGAGTAAAGTGATAAAGGGATAGAGGGATGAGTAAAGTGATAAAGGGATGAGTAAAGTGATAAAGGGTTGAGTAAAGTGATAAAAGGATGACTAAAGTGAGAGAGGGATGAGTAAAGTGAGAGAGGGAGAGAGGAATGAGTAAAGTGATAAAGGGATGAGTAAAGTGATAGAGGGATGAGTAAAGTGATAGAGGGATGAGTAAAGTGATAGAGGGATAGAGGGATTTGTAAAGTGATAGAAGGATTAGTAAAGTGATAGAGGGATGAGTAAAGTGATAAAGGGATGAGTAAAGTGATAGGGGAAAGCGGGATGAGGAAAGTGAGAAAGGGATGAGTAAACTGATAGAGGGATGAGTAAAGTGATGAAGGGATGAGTAAAGTGATAGAGGGATAGAGGGATGAGTAAAGTGATAAAGGGATGAGTAAAGTGATAAAGGGATGAGTAAAGTGATAGAGGGATAGAGGGATGAGTAAAGTGATAAAGGGATGAGTAAAGTGATAAAGGGATGAGTAAAGTGATAAAGGGATGAGTAAACTGATAGAGGGATGACTAAAGTGATAAAGGGATGAGTAAACTAATAGAGGGATGAGTAAAGTGATAAAGGGATGAGTAAACTGATAGAGTGATGAGTAAAGTGATAAAGGGATGAGTAAAGTGATAGAGGGATAGAGGGATGAGTAAAGTGATAAAGGGATGAGTAAAGTGATAAAGGGATGAGTAAAGTGATAAAGGGATGACTAAAGTGATAAAGGGATGAGTAAACTAATAGAGGGATGAGTAAAGTGATAAAGGGATGAGTAAAGTGATAGAGGGATGAGTACAGTGATAAAGGGATGAGTAAAGTGATAGAGGGATAGAGGGATGAGTAAACTGATAAAGGGATGAGTAAAGTGATAAAGGGATGAGTAAAGTGATAAAGGGATGAGAAAAGTGATAGAGGGATTTGTAAAGTGATAGAGGGATTTGTAAAGTGATAAAGAGGATAGAGGGATTAGTAAAGTGATAAAGTGATAGAGGGATAGAGGGATGAGTAAACTGATAAAGGGATGAGTAAAGTGATAAAGGGATGAGAAAAGTGATAGAGGGATTAGTAAAGTGATAAAGTGATAAAGGGATAGAGGGATCTTGCCTTCCCTCCACTCCCCATGGTACTCTTCACCGTTGGAATAGGTGAAGGATCCTCTTGTCAGGGTCATATCACACAGGTCCTGTTGCACACACACACACACACACACACACACACACACACAATTATTACTGTGGTATGATACTATATACCATGATGGGTCATGATACTATATACCATGATGGGTTATGATACTATATACCATGACGGGTTATGATACTATATACCATGATGGGTTATGATACTATATACCATGATGGGTTATGATACTATATACCATGATGGGTCATGATACTATATACCATAGTACCATGATGGGTTATGATACTATATACCATGATGGGTAATAATACTATATACCATGATGGGTTATGATACTATATACCATGATGGGTTATGATACTATATACCATGATGGGTAATAATACTATATACCATGATGGGTTATGATACTATATACCATGATGGGTTATGATACTATATACCATGATGGGTTATGATACTATATACCATGATGGGTTATGATACTATATACCATGATGGGTTATGATACTATATACCATGATGGGTAATAATACTATATACCATGATGGGTTATGATACTACATACCATGATGGGTTATGATACTATATACCATGATGGGTTATGATACTATATACTATGATGGGTTATGATACTATATACCATGATGGGTTATGATACTATATACCATGGTGGGTTATGATACTATATACCATGGTGGGTTATGATACTATATACCATGATGGGTTATGATACTATATACCATGATGGGTTATGATACTATATACCATGATGGGTTATGATACTATATACCATGATGGGTTATGATACTATATACCATGATGGGTTATAATACTATATACCATGATGGGTTATGATACTATATACCATGATGGGTTATGATACTATATACCATGATGGGTTATGATACTATACACCATGATGGGTTATGATACTATATACCATGATGGGTTATGATACTATATACTATGATGGGTTATGATACTATATACCATGATGGGTTATGATACTATATACCATGGTGGGTTATGATACTATATACCATGGTGGG
>NW_026600299.1:346602-376616 GCF_029448725.1 Salvelinus fontinalis | reverse complement strand
TTATGATACTATATACCATGGTGGGTTATGATACTATATACCATGGTGGGTTATGATACTATATACCATGATGGGTTATGATACTATATACCATGATGGGTTATGATACTATAAACCTCCATCCCAAAGTACTTCGTGCCCCTCTAAATTAATAGGTGCGTGACTCTTCTGCAAACACCCACAGAGCGCTAACCTGATTGAGACACATTTTGACGCACAGTTTGGAGCGCTCGCCCAGACAACCCGTGGATTAACTCACACAGAGAGCTGATCTCGGCATTGTTTTTCGGTAGGCTACAGTACAGAGACCGTAAAATATTCATATGAGCGCCATGACGTTAGGCTTTTTAATGATGTGGTCTTTATTCTATTTGCAACTAATGAAAATGAATTATCAGGCTATAGACTACTGAACGATCGAATGGCCTACCCGAACTATAGCTGTGATGGCAGGTCAGGGCGGAATAATATTATCAAGAACACAGTTAAGAATGGAAAGTCCATCGAGATATTCCATTGCTCATTGTTGTAAACTCGGCTGCGTCTCTGACACAGGGACGTTTAAAGGATTCTCCTATTCTTTATTTCTCCTCTAGATATGATGATGTTACATCAGTACATTTGAATAAAACCAAAACACGTTTATATATTTAACAATAAGAAAAGGAATTCATGTATTAATAAATATTGTTATTCTCTTAACGCAGCCTATGAATCAATAGAATAGAGCGTGTAATATGCCCAGTCTAAAATGTTGCCACAGTAACGGTGCGATTTTCCCTTTCACGTAGCCGGCGGGTAGCATTGAGAAAATCATCATTGCCACGGCGATTAAACAAACAAATAATTTACCTGGTAGGTATTTTACACCAAGAGAATCCACCTTCCCTACATCACTGACAGAAAACGGGTTGGTGGATGATTCTACACCTTCCAGTGAAAATTAGCTTTCCGTAGCCTCGCATCTCCTGGCAAGAGGCTTCAGCATTATTCCAAGGTGGCGCGGTCCCATTGAGCATCTTTCACTTGACCTTGATTCAAACACTCATCCGATTGGCTGTCTGCTCCTCGTCCAGTGAATCTATGGAAGACATTTTTGTGAAGGGCAACCCCTCATTCAACAGAGTTCGCCGATATAATTAGCCGGAGTGCTCCTTGTTAAACCGTTTGCCCTTGCCTTTTAATGTGCCGTCCACGTCTCTGAAGAGATATAAACCACCGTTGAGGCTGCTTTTTAATGATATTATGTAACTTTGGTGTATCAATTTGGTGATTATACTTTGGTGGCGGGTTTCATTGAAAACTCTGATTTATTTGACCCTATATCGCAAAAGAACAGCTGCGAGGGATGGCGAGGGGTTTGTCCCCAAGCAGATGATATCTAACCCAATATGGCAAAGTAGAGGGGACATTCTTTTATTCCTGAAAAATACCACATGGCAAACAGGAAGTCATAAAGATCGCAATTGAATTAATGTGATTAAGTTGCAGGAAACCTGATGAAAAAACCCCCACTGATGAGAAAATTGACCCGTGTTTGTAAAGAAGCTGTAACAGACGGGTTTTGATAAACTCCTTCTGGGTTTTGAACTTAGAAACCCCATTTCATTCCCTTTTGACGAATAGTATTAGAGTAATATAGAATTAGAAATTATATAATTATATAATAGAATAGATTGGAATCAAATATAATTGAATAGAATGTTAAAGAATTGGAATAGATTAGAATAGGATTGAAAGAACAGAACCAAGCCAAGCAGTCTCCCAAATATCAGTATGAACAGTGTAATTGCGATTCAGTATAAAGTTGATTATACTTATCATACAACAACACACACAGCCAGAAATATGAATAATAATCTCCGTTCATACCGTGATACAAAGGTCCCTTCCCTGTATATCCCTTGTAAATGTTAATGCTGAATTATCATTATCTCCTGTTTACCTGTATTAAATATATGGTAATCATTGACCTTTCTTTCATTATGACGGTTCTATGGAAAAACATTGGCTATACATTATCTATCTAAATACCACTGCAATGTATAGGCTATCCACTGCGCATTATTAAAACTCATAACGCACTGATGCCCTTTGACACAGATTTGACACATTTAGACCATAGCCTACACACTGTAAATTCAATCTATACATTTCTTTATTGATCCATATGCTTTTGTTGCGGGTTTAAATTCCATCACTGACGTTCATTCCCTCAACAGAACTGAGATGTTGGGGGGGGGGGGGGGGGTCGGGTGGTGGTGGTGGGTGGGTCCGTGAGCGGATGCTGCAGCTATAAGTCCCCCCTACATTTTGTACTCCACCCATAACCCTCAAAAAGTATTGGTGACGTATGCGCACAAGCACCTAGCAGAATGTGCGCGTCCGCGGGAGGGCCCGGTAGAAAATGGCGAGTCTGTGCAAAAGGCAGCAATGCACGATCGAGAGGCGCGGCTTTCGGCAGGAACTTGACTCGTGGCGACACAAACTCATTCACTGTGTAGGTAAGCTCGTTTCGCCTTGCATGGTGGTTCGGCTGGAGAGCCAGGGTGCGCATGGTTTGGGGAGAAAACACTTAAACGGCTTGGCTGTTGTATCCTGGGGAAAAACTGACGCTGCTGCTGCCGTCCGCAAGCCAGGGTGCTGAGCGGAGCGAGCTGTCATTTTTTTGTTGCCTCGAGTCTCAACACCGTCCGCCTCCTCCGACCTGCACAAATATATAGTTAAAGTTTTTTAAAGCTTTGGATCTTATTGCCATGTGTTTCAGCGATATAGACGTTATGTTGTTATTGTATGTGGATGTGATAAGGGTGTTTTTCTCGGGTATTAGGGATTTGAAAGTGAGGAAACAATTTTTGTCATTTTTTTGGCTGTTTATTTATTGTAAGCAGGGCGTGTCACGTGTACAGATGGAATTGTAGCTCGGCAAATGAGAAAGGGTTTTCTGTGCCTGTGTGCGCGCTGCTCATTTTATTGTAGGCCTACTATATTATTGTTGGGGGAGGGCAGTGCGCGTTCCACCTTCAGAATTGAAGCCGGGATTGGTGTTGCGCGTTACCTTGTTGCCCTGGACGTCGGCACCAGGGAACGCGCATTGCTGCATTGGGGAAATGTCACAGAAAATAATTTTAGTATTTTAGGGAAGGTGGGGGATGACAAAGAAAATGACACTGCGTTTCATCTCGCTGGCCACGGTTGAAAACACGGACTGTTCTTGTTGCTGTAGTACTTGTTGAAATCATTCGTTACAATGTAACTGATGCTGTACAACTCTGCAGTTTACATTTTGTTTTGTAGCAGTTTACAGCAAACGATTGTTTAGGGAAAATGTTTTTCTCATTAGGTATAGCTTGTTGTAATGTAAACCGATGCAGTGGACATTCCGTTGTTTTGGAAAGCTGCGTTATCCCACTCAATGCAATGTATTCTATTTTAATCTTTGATAATCGGTCCAACGTTTCTTCAATAGACTAACATTAATAGGCAACAACATAATGACAGTATTTTAATATCAATATGGATCTTTTGGATTTCCCAATTTCCCCTCCCCCAATATTCTCTCGTTTCATTAGCTTTGTTTAATCCGGTTAAATCGGTAGATCCGGTGTTATTGTGAGATTATGATCAACTTCGTTCTGATCTTTAAAACTATAGGTTTCCTCGCTTTCAAAACCCAGTTTGTAGTCTCCCTTTTATCAGTAGCATATATCTATATATCTATATATATATCTATCTATATCCCCTGCAACACTCCTGCCCTTGGCTGTATACTGTATCAGGTGTTAGGCTATAGACCTACCTACAGCTTCATCTTGTTCTGTGTGAAAATCTTCCTGGCCCCTGCCCCGCTGCCTGGCTAACTGGACTGACCCGCGCCTTGACGACCGTTTAACTGGACTGACCCGCGCCTTGACGACCGTTTAACTGGACTGACCCGCGCCTTGACGACCGTTTAACTGGACTGACCCGCGCCTTGACGACCGTTTAACTGAACTGACCCGCGCCTTGACGACCGTTTAACTGGACTGACCCGCGCCTTGACGACCGTTTCACTGGACTGACCCGCGCCTTGACGACCGTTTCACTGGACTGACCCGCGCCTTGACGACCGTTTCACTGGACTGACCCGCGCCTTGACGACCGTTTCACTGGACTGACCCGCGCCTTGACGACCGTTTAACTGGACTGACCCCCGCCTTGACGACCGTTTAACTGGACTGACCCGCGCCTTGACGACCGTTTTAACTGGACTGACCCCCGCCTTGACGACCGTTTAACTGGACTGACCCGCGCCTTGACGACCGTTTCACTGGACTGACCCCCGCCTTGACGACCGTTTAACTGGACTGACCCGCGCCTTGACGACCGTTTAACTGGACTGACCCCCGCCTTGACGACCGTTTAACTGGACTGACCCGCGCCTTGACGACCGTTTCACTGGACTGACCCGCGCCTTGACGACCGTTTAACTGGACTGACCCGCGCCTTGACGACCGTTTCACTGGACTGACCCGCGCCTTGACGACCATTTAACTGGACTGACCCGCGCCTTGACGACCGTTTAACTGGACTGACCCGCGCCTTGACGACCGTTTTACTGGACTGACCCGCGCCTTGACGACCGTTTAACTGGACTGACCCCCGCCTTGACGACCGTTTCACTGGACTGACCCGCGCCTTGACGACCGTTTCATCTCCATTTAGGATCTTTTTCCCAAAATAGTAATAGAGCCAGTAGGTTCCATCAAAAGCCAAATCTAGAGACATTTTCTCTTGCCGGCTCACTTGAGAAACAAGAACAATCATTTCTTTTCAACTTCAGAGTTGAGCCTAAGTGTTTTATTATCTCCTTTCCAAACAATAGTTTAACATTTCAACGTGGACATTTAACCACGTCTGCTTCTGTCACAGCAGACATGTTCTTCAGGGATGTCCGTCAGCGTACCTATTGAGGCTTTCTATCGTGTTGTTGCATGTCAATAAACTCACTGGACTGTTTTTAGGAGGTTGGATTGGGTGTAGTGATCTTTATCCCACATAGCCCTGTATGTCATGTAGGTTTCATGCAGTATGTTCAATATCAGCCTCCCACCACGTTTCCATGGTGAATCTAACTGTATGCATATTCGCCTTAGGGCTTATTGATGTCAGTGAACAGCATAGGCCTCCTGTATCCTAGAGCACAATGGTTGATGTTATTAGCTGCTGTGCCTTTTTTCTGCCCCACTGTAATTGATTTGGCACATATGTAACAGTGTCTATATAACTGCTTGGCTGAGAAAGGGAGAGACTTGGAGACTTAAAGACTTCATAGATAATGGGGTTTTTTGTACAGTTGGTCAGAGGAACAAATTTAGTCTCTAACACTTTAAAATCCATCTCTGTCTCTCTCTCTCTTTCCCTTTCAATCCCTCAGTGTTTCTCTCCCTCCATCCCTCAGTGTTTCTCTCCCTCCATCCCTCAGTGTTTCTCTCCCTCCATCCCTCAGTGTTTCTCTCCCTCCATCCCTCAGTGTTTCTCTCCCTCCATCCCTCTCTCTAGTTTCCAGATATCTGGTCATTCAGTATCACAGATGGGTTCCCCAGAGATTTGCCTCCTACTTTCTCATCTAGTTAATTCTCTCGTGGGGGTTTTGAAAAACATGTGTTGTCATTTATCAGGTGTACCTCGCCCTGCAGTCTGCCTCCACTAACACACACACACCCACACACACACCCACACACACCCACACACACACCCACACACACACACACACACACACACACACACACACACACACACACACACACACACACACACACACACACACACACACACACACACACACACACACACACACACACACACACACACACACACACACACACACACAAGGGTTATATACATGCAGGGTTAAGTTGAGAACAGACTGTACAGAGTTTAGATGTAGGGATTTAAAGGACTATAGACACACACACACAGACTGCTGAGATCGATAAGCACAATGTGTGTGTGTCTGAGGTGCCATGTGTAGCTACTAGCTAAAACCTGCCCTTTGACTGCACTGACTAGTAATCCCCTGTCCTTTCTGCAGAGACACTGAGCCTCTTCACCCATCTGTGCTACACACACACACACACACACACACACACACACACACACACACACACACACACACACACACACACACACACACACACACTGCCTTAAACAAGAGCAAATCACATTTTAAATGTAATTTTTACTCACTTTTTTAAAACTCTAGACACTATTTAGGAAGATATTTTCTAAAGTTCTATTTGGAGAGTTGAGGTGCTGAAATGCTGTGCTGCTGTTAAGGTGTGTTAGCTCAGTAAAGCAGTACTAAAGGCTTTGACAAATATCATGTCATCAATGTGTTTGAACTTTGGGTTAAAAATGCCAGTCTTCCTCTCCTCCCTGTTTCAGATCAAAGTCCTTTAAATCTCTAAATCTAAGCTACACTGTACAGTCTCCTCAACTTAACCCTACCTTTATATAACCCTTCTCTCTGTGTGGTGTGGGTCAAGATAACAGCCTTACATAAGAAGCAGCCATTAAACAATCTGGTTGGGTAGGTTACAAGAGATCAGTATATGGGCCCATGTCGGTCTGTGCTTTCTTAATGTTAAAGAGAATTTGAACACAGACACGTTATGAGGATTGATGCAGCCGCACATACCACTCCTTTTTCTCTGGAAAAGAATGTTGACTTTTACACAGCTAGAAAAAATATTCAAATTCCACAAAGTTATTCAGTCAATTTGTTGTTTTGTGTGAAAGGTGACATTTGAGCAAAAATGTAGTTTGTGTGTTTGACTAGCAGCGAAGTAGAGAGGGAACGGTTTTGGTTTGGTGTGTTTGACAAGCAGCGAGGAAGAGAGGGAATGGTTTTGGTTTGGTGTGTGTTTAGTTGTGGAATTAATATTTGAGTGTGTGTTTGAAGGAATGCTTTTGTGTGTGTCTAGCTGTGTATTAGATCAATATTGTAAACCTCAAAAAGGGCTACCAAGGGATGCATAAATCTGTAGTTTATTGGAGCGTGCTGTTCACCTACCCCTACCGCTCCCCGCCTTTCATTTTAGAAAGCCCCTGAATGATTCTCAGCCCAAAACAGCACATTACAGCACCGCAGTCGGGGAACTAAACACCAGATACAAAACCATGACCAGATCTTAGTGTGTACCTTTTTCAAATGTCCAAAATCAACGGCTGTTTCTAGTAGAGGTCGACCGATTAGGGTTTTTCAACACCGATACCGATTATTGGAGGACCAAAATAAGCCGATACCGATTAATCGGCCGATTTTGCTATATATATATTTGTAATAATGAGAATTACAACAATACTGAATGAACACTTTTATTTTAACTTAATATAATACATAAATAGAATCTATTTCGTCTCAAATAAATAATGAAACATGTTCAATTTGGTTTAAATAATGCAAAACCACAGAAAGTAAAAGTGCAATATGTGCCATGTAAAAAAGCTAACGTTTAGGTTCTTTGCTCAGAACCTATGGAAGCTGGTGGTTCAATATTCCCAGTTCTTCAATATTCCCAGTTCTTCAATATTCCCAGTTAAGAAGTTTTAGGTTGTAGTTATTATAGGAATTATGACGCGTCGACAATTTATCTCTATACCGTTTGTATTTCATATACCTTTGACTATTGGATGTTCTAATAGGCACTTTAGTATTGCCAGCCTAATCTCAGGAGTTGATAGGCTTGAAGTCATAAACAGCGACGTGATTCAACCATTGCTAAGAGCTGCTGGCAAACGCAGTAAAGTTTGAATGAATGCTTACAAGCCTGCTGCTGCCTACCACCACTCAATCAAGTATCAAATCATAGACTTATATTATAATTAATAAACACAGAAATACGAGTCTTTGGTCATTATATGGTCAAATCCGGAAACTATAATTTCGAAAAAACAAATTTTTATTCTTTCAGTGAAATAAGGGAACCGTTCCGTATTTTATCTAACGAGTGGCATCCCTAAGTCTAAATAGTGCTGTTAAATTGCACAACCTTCAATGTTATGTCATAATTATGTACAATTCTGGCAAATTAGTTCGCAACGAGCCAGGCGGCCCAAACTGTTGCATATACCCTGACTCTGCTTGCAATGAACGCAAGAGAAGTGACACAATTTCCCTAGTTTAATATTGCCTGCTAACATGAATTTCTTTTAACTAAATATGCAGGTTTAAAAATATATACTTCTGTGTATGGATTTTAAGAAAAGCATTGAAGCTTATGTACATTCGTGCAACAATTGTGCTTTTGTTAAATCATCCCCCGTTTGGCGAAGTAGGCTATGATTCAATGCTAAATTAACAGGCACCACATTGATTATCTGCAACGCAGGACAAGCTAGATAAACTAGTAATATCATCAACCATGTTAGTAATATCATCAACCATGTGTAGTTATAACTAGGGCTTATGTTAAGATCGATTGTTTTTTATAAGATGAGTTTAACGCTAGCTAGCAACAACTTGGCTCCTTGCTGCACTCGAGTAACAGGTGGTCAGCCTGCCACGCAGTTTCGGTCGACCTCTACTTTCGAGTGACCGAGGCTGGTTGTGTGAGTGTGTACCGTGTGTGTGGCTGGTAGTGTGTACCGTGTGTGTGTGGCTGGTAGTGTGTACCGTGTGTGTGGCTGGTAGTGTGTACCGTGTGTGTGTGGCTGGTAGTGTGTACCGTGTGTGTGGCTGGTAGTGTGTACCGTTAGTGTAACACTTGGTCCGTGCTTGCGTATGGTCCGTGCGTGCGTATGGTTCATCTTCCTCACTACACCGATCTAATAGGTCTATATGATGGGATTAGAATACACAGAGGACCGCTCTCTTTCTTTGTTTCATATAGTCATTATTATCTGTGGGACAACTGCTACAGTATACAGGACACTGCTCATCTTCAGCCTATGGGTACTGTGGTGTTCAATGAAGCTGATTGAATGAACGATTGAGCGAAGACGCCCTCTCTTCTCTGCTCGAGAAGAGATGGGCAGTGTTGATGGGTCTTTTGATGGCTTTCATAGCAGCTCAAGGTCATGACGACTTGGCCATTCAGCAAACAAAGACCAACCCAGAGACTAGGCTACTGTGTGTTAATGAGCCCATGACTACATCTTAAGTGTGCTATAAGATAAATGAACGTATGGCTGAATGAAGACAGACAGCACTCGTGAGTTTCACTTCTTTTGATGCGTTTCAAAGCCATGTTCTCAGGGACGTGTTTCAGTCCATAAACCCGGTCTGAACACAAAGAGCTCCCAAATACTTTTATTTTCCTTCTGAGACACCACTAGATCTTTGTAAAGTGTATTAGTGTGATTCTTTGTGAGTTCAACATCTATTCAGAGCTGAAGGGACCAGATGATGTTATTCATGGTCAGCTGATAGAAACATGTTTTCCATCTATTCACTCTGGCTGGACAATGGAAGTTTTTAATCTTTATATCTTTATTTTTCAATCTTTATTTGGACTTATTAACATCAACACATGTCTGGATCTGGCCTTTATTGGAGAGTTTGAGGCAAGCTGAACACGCTGCCAGAAACACTCTCTCTCTCTCTGCACCTCCCTCCCCCTGCTACCGGGCCGGTTCTCTCTCTGCACCTCCCTCCCCCTGCTACCGGGACGGTTCTCTCGCTCTCTCTCCACCTCCCTCCCCCTGCTACCGGGACGGTTCTCTCGCTCTCTCTCCACCTCCCTCCCCCTGCTACCGGGACGGTTCTCTCGCTCTCTCTCCACCTCCCTCCCCCTGCTACCGGGACGGTTCTCTCGCTCTCTCTCCACCTCCCTCCCCCTGCTACCGGGACGGTTCTCTCGCTCTCTCTCCACCTCCCTCCCCCTGCTACCGGGACGGTTCTCTCGCTCTCTCTCCACCTCCCTCCCCCTGCTACCGGGACGGTTCTCTCGCTCTCTCTCCACCTCCCTCCCCCTGCTACCGGGACGGTTCTCTCGCTCTCTCTCCACCTCCCTCCCCCTGCTACCGGGACGGTTCTCTCGCTCTCTCTCCACCTCCCTCCCCCTGCTACCGGGACGGTTCTCTCGCTCTCTCTCCACCTCCCTCCCCCTGCTACCGGGACGGTTCTCTCGCTCTCTCTCCACCTCCCTCCCCCTGCTACCGGGACGGTTCTCTCGCTCTCTCTCCACCTCCCTCCCCCTGCTACCGGGACGGTTCTCTCGCTCTCTCTCCACCTCCCTCCCTCTGCTACCGGGACGGTTCTCTCGCTCTCTCTCCACCTCCCTCCCCCTGCTACCGGGACGGTTCTCTCGCTCTCTCTCCACCTCCCTCCCCCTGCTACCGGGACGGTTCTCTCGCTCTCTCTCCACCTCCCTCCCTCTGCTACCGGGCCGGTAGGGTGTTGTGTATGAGAGATCAGAGAATGGGGGGTTAATGTGAGTGTGTTTGTTTAAGCATGCTGTGCCCACTAGGCATGGCATAGCACCAGCCAGGGTTATTGCCCACTGGAGCATGCTGGGTAATGTAGTCTGGCAGAGAGTTCTGCTGTTCACTCCAAATGTACAGTGAGAGAAGATGGAGAGACGGTGAGAGGCAGGGAGGAGTAAAAGGGAGACAGAGGGAGGGGGGTAAAATAGAGAGGGTTGGAGAGGCAGTTTATGGATACAATTTTTACAATTTATTTTATTTCACCTTTATTTAACCAGGTAGGCTAGTTGAGAACAAGTTCTCATTTACAACTGCGACCTGGCCAAGATAAAGCAAAGCAGTGTGACACAAACAACAACACAGAGTTACACATGGAATAAACAAACATACAGTCAATAATACAATAGAAAATAAAATAAAAAGTATATTTACAGTGTCTGCAAATGAGGTAGGATAAGGGAGGTAAGGCAATAAATAGGCCATAGTGGTGAAATAATTACAATATAGCAATTAAACACTGGAGTGATAGATGTGCAGAAGATGAGTGTGCAAGTAGAGATACTGGGGTGCAAAGGAACAAAATAAATAACGGTATAAGGATGAGGTAGTTGGATGGGCTATTTACAGATGGGCTATGTACAGGTGCAGTCATCTGTGAGCTGCTCTGACAGCTGGTGCTTAAAGTTAGTGAGGGAGATATAAGACTCCAGCTTCAGTGATTTTTTTTCAGTTCGTTACAGTCATTGTCAGCTGAGAACTGGAAGGAAAGGTGGCCAAAGGATTAATTGGCTTTGGGGGTGACCGGTGAAATATACCTGCTGGAGCGTGTGCTACGGGTGGGTGCTGCTATGGTGACCAGTGAGCTGAGAAGGTGGGGCTTTATCTAGCAAATACTTATAGATGACCTGGAGCCAGTGGGTTTGGCAACAAATATGAAGCTAGGGCCAGCCAACGAAAGCATACAGGTCGCAGTGGTGGGTAGTATATGGGGCTTTGGTGACAAAACGGATGGCACTCTGATAGACTGCATCCAATTTGCTGAGTAGAGTATTGGAAGCTATTTTGTAGATGACATCGCCGAAGTCGAGGATCGGTGGGATAGTCAGTTTTACGAGGGTATGTTTGGCGGCGTGAGTGAAGGAGGCTTTGTTGCAAAATAGAAAACCGATTCTGATTTAATTTTGGATTGGAGATGCTTACTGTGAGTCTGGAAGGAGAGTTTACAGTATAACCAGACTCCTAAGTATTTGTAGTCGTTCACATATCAAAACCAAGTCAGAACCGTCCAGAGTAGTGATGCTGGACAGGCGGGCAGGTGTGGGCAGCGATCGGTTGAAGAGCATGCATTTAGTTTTACTTGCATTTAAGAGCAGTTGGAGGCCACGGAAGGAGACTTGTATGGCATTGAATCTTGTCTGGAGGTTAGATTGCACAGTGTCCAAGGAAGGGCCAGAAGTATACAGAATGGTGTCATCTGCGTAGAGGTGGATCAGAGAATCACCAGCAGCAAGAGCGACATCATTGATGTATACAGAGAAAAGAGTCGGCCTGAGAATTGAAACCTGTGGCACCCCCATAGAGACTGCCAGAGGTCCGGACAACAGGCCCTCCGATGTGACACACTGAACTCTGTCTGTGAAGTAGTTGGTGAACCAGGTGAGGCAATCATTTGAGAAACCAAGGCTGTCGAGTCTGCCGATAAGAATGTGGTGATTGACAGAGTCGAAAGCCTTGGTCAGGTCAATGAATACAGCTGCACAGTATCGTCTCTTATCGGTTATGATATCGTTTAGGACCTTGAGCGTGGCTGAGGTCCACCCATGACCAGCTCGGAGAAGGTACGGTGGGATTCGAAATGGTCTGTTTGTTAACTTCTTTGGGCTGCAAGCCCGAAGCCGGGCACAATATGACCACAGCCACTTCAAGTGCAGGGTGCGAAATTCTAAATATATTTTTTAGAAATATTTAACTTTCACACATTAACAAGTTCAATACAGCATATGAAAGAAAAACATCTTGTGAATCCAGCCAACATGTCAGATTTTTAAAATGTTTTACAGCGAAAACACCACATATATTTATGTTAGCTCACCACCAAATACAAAAAAGGACAGACATTTTTCAGAGCACAGGTAGCATGCACAAAGCCAACCTAACTAACCAAGAATCAACCAAACTAACCAAGAAACAACTTCATCAGATGACAGTCTTATAACATGTTATACAATAAATCTATGTTTTGTTCGAAAAATGTGCATATTTGAGGTATAAATCAGTTTTACATTGCAGCTACCATCACAGCTACCGTCACAAATAGGACCGAAGCAGCCAGAGTAATTACAGACACCAATGTCAAATACCTAAATACTCATCATAAAACATTTCTGAAAAATCGACGATGTACAGCAAATTAAAGACAAACATCTTGTGAATCCAGCCAATATTTCCGTTTTTTTTAAAAGTGTTTTACAGCGAAAACACAATATAGCATTATATTAGCTTACTACAATAGCCTACCACACTACCGCATTCATTCATCAAGGCACGTTAGCAATAGCAATAGGCACGTTAGCGATAGCGAATAAACCAGCAAAAGATATATAATTTTTGATTAACCTTTAAGCTTCATCAGATGACAGTCCTATAACATCAGGTTATATTTTGTTCGAAAATGTGCATATTTAGAGCTGAAATCAGTGGTTATACATTGTGCTAACGTAGGATCTTTTTCCCAGAATGTGCGGATATTTTTATGGCACTCAACTATTCTGACCAAATAACTATACATAAACGTTACTAAAAAATACATGTTGTATAGGAAATGATAGATACACTAGTTCTTAATGCAATCGCTGTGTTAGAATTCTAAAAATAACTTCATTACGATATGCAGTTTACGTTATGGCGAGAGCGTGCCCAAACTCTGGGCGCAAACTACTAGTACAACATGTTCGACAGATATATGAAATAACATCATAAAATGGGTCCTACTTTTGATGATCTTTCATCAGAATGTTGTACAAGGGGTCCTTTGTCCAGAACAATCGTTGTTTGGATTTAGAATGTCCTCTTCTCCAGTCAATTAGCACGGAAAGCTAGCAAAGTGGCGCGAAGCTCTCCTTCCTGAACATACGCAGACAAAGCAACACGCCTAACGTCCTGAAAATTTTTCAATAATCTAATAAAACTATATTGAAAAAACATACTTTATGATGATATTGTCACATGTATCAATAAAATCAAAGCCGGAGATATTAGTCGTATATAACGACAGCTTATCAGAAGGCAATACCAGGTCCCTTCTCGCGCTCTCCAGAAAACAGGAAACTGGTGACACGTCATACAAAGAGCTTTTATTCGACCCCAGATCAAGTTATACACTCCATTTCTTCTCTCACTGCCTGTCGACATCTAGTGGAAGACGTATGAAGTGCATGTATACTGATATATATCAAGGACATTTATAGGCAGGCCCTAGAACAGAGCATCGATTTCAGATTTTCCACTTCCTGTCAGGAAGTTTGCTGCAAAATGAGTTGTTTTACTCACAGATATAATTCAAACGGTTTTAGAAACTAGAGAGTGTTTTCTATCCAATAGTAATAATAATATGCATATTGTACAAGCAAAAATTGAGTATGAGGCCGTTTGAAATGGGCACCTTTTATCCAGGCTACTCAATACTGCCCCTGCAGCCCAAACAGGTTAACTTGGCTTTCGAAGACCTTAGAAAGGCAGGGTAGGATTGATATAGGTCTGTAGCAATTTGGGTGTAGAGTGTCTTCCCCTTTGAAGAGGGGGATGACCGCGGCAGCTTTCCAATCTTTGGGGATCTCAGACGATACGAAAGAGTCGTTGAACAGGCTAGTAATAAGGGTTGCAACAATTTCAGCACCTAATTTTAGAAAGAGAGGGTCCAGATTGTCTAACCTGGCTGATTTGTAGGGGTCCAGATTTTGCAGCTCTTTCAGAACATCGGCTATCTGGATTTGGGTGAAGGAGAAATGGGGAAGGCTTGAGTAAGTTACTGTGGGGGGTGCAGGGCTGTTGACCGGGGTAGGGGCAGCCAGCTGGAAAGCATGGCCAGCTGTAGAAAAATGCTTATTGAAATTCTCAATTATCGGTGTAGACAGTGTTTCCTAGACTCAGTGCAGTGGGCAGCTGGGAGGAGGTGCTCTTATCGACTGTATGGTGGAGATCAGCAGCGTAGATTGACATTCCTCACAATATCCATTGAGTCTGTGTTGTACTTTGTCACGCCGGTGGATCTTCTCTACAAATGGCATGAATACGGTTTGGATGGAATACACATTATGGTCTGAAAGCACAGCTCCCCTCTTACATGTACTGGAGATGTGGGTTTAAATGCATGTATTGTTTGAGTTGCTATTTCTCTATTAGTGGTTGGCCAAGGCCAGTAAACAACAACCTTGTATTTGTCTCTGTTGCAAAATTGATTTGTCCATTACCAGTGTTTAAAAAATAAATAACCTTTTTTAAAGCAATGTTTTGGATGTTCATATTACTTGGCACTCGATGGTGCAGCCTTAGAAAGAAATATGCTATCTAGAACCTTTTAAGGGTTTTTCGGCTGTCCCCATAGCAGAAGCCTTTGAAGAACCCTTTTTGTTTCTTCAAAGCGGGTTCTACATGGAACCCAAAAAGCTTCTACCTGGAACTAAAAGGTGTTCTCCTAGGGGGACAGCCAAAGAACTGGAACAGTCCACCCAAAATACTCTAATGTCAAAGTGGAATAACATATTTTTAACATTTTGTAAAACAAATCATATAAATGAAATAAGTAATATATAGTCGTTGCATAAGTATTCAGCTCCTTGAATCAATACTTTAGAAACACCTTTGACAGCGATTACAACTGTCAATCTTCTTGGGCGAGACTCTAAGAGCTTTCCACACCTGGATTGTGTAATATTAGCCCACTATTATTTTCCTAATTCTTCAAGCTCTGTCAATATGTTGGGGACCACGGCTGGGCAGCAATTTTCAAGTGTGTTCCTTTTCCGTGTTTACCTTTTTTAAAAACTTTAGGGCCTTGTTGAAATACAAAATGGTTGTTTTTAAATATTCGTATTCTGTATATTTGTATTGTTCTTGTCATTTAAATCATTATTATGGAGTCATTACAATGTTGTTGATCCACTCTCACTCTTCGTCCATCACAGCCTTTGAACTCTGTAGCTGTTTTAAAATCACCAATGGCCTCATGGTGACATCCCTGAGCAGTTTCCTTCCTGTCCTGCAGCTCAGTTCAGAAGGACGACTGTATCTTTGATGTGTCTGTGTGGTTTAACACATCATCCACAGCATAATTATTAACTTGATCGTGCTTAAAGATATATTCAATGTCTGATTTGTTATTGTTACCCATCCACCAATCACTGGCCTTCTTGATGAGGCTTTCTCAAAGCTCCCTGGTCTTTGTAGTTGTGAATCTGTGCTTGAAATTCAATAGTTGACTCCGGGACCTAACAGATGTTGATTGTATGTGGGACAGAGGGGTTAGTCATAAGAAAATCACTCCATATCATTCATGTCTTTTGTTAAGCCAAATGGGACCCCTGAACTCATTTAAGCTTGAACAGAGGCTGAATACTTCTGCAACCACTGTATTTTAGTTATCACACTTTTATTAATAAAAAAATACAAAAACATCTTCCACTTTGATATTACAGAGTATTTTGACTAGATTGTTGACAAACAAAACAAAACCATTTTTTAATCCCACTTAAAACAAAATGGTGAAGAAATCCAAGGGGATGAAATACAGTGCCTTGCAAAAGTAATGTCCACAGCTGCCCCTGCCTAACATCAGCTACACGCACAAACAGTCCGTGCCACAGTAAGTAAAGCCGACAGGCCCAGCCAGGGCTTTTAGCTGTAGTGTTGTGTGTACAGATACTGTGTACTGCTTTGTCATCCCATGTTAGGTGTCAAATGCAGGAGGCTGCGCATTCGAATGAACCTGAAGGTCAACCAACCCTGCTGCTGCCACACACACACACGCCGCTGCGACCACAACCGTCAGGAAAAAATGTCACATACGTTTAATCCCCTGTCGTCCTCCGAGTACCCCCCCCCCCCCTCCTTTTCCTCCTCTGGTTGTCTCTATGCCATGTCATCTTCCTCCTGATGATCTTCTGACTTTGTTATTAAATATTCTGCTGAGTTTTTATAGGGTGACTCACGTTGGTGAAAAAGACAGACATTTGAAGACTCTGTGGGTGATTATTTGATTCTACAAATGGTTTCTGTACAGCTTGTACATTTTGAGTCCTACTTTCTTGTGGGGGAGGTGGCGGGATACGTTGGTATCCTGCGGCCATGGTAAGAACTACTTCTAACACCCACCCCACCAGTGATGAGGTCTGTCTGTCTCTGTCTGTCTGTCTCTGTCTGTCTGTCTCTGTCTGTCTGTCTCTGTCTGTCTGTCTGTCTCTGTCTGTCTCTGTCTGTCTCTGTCTGTCGGTCTGGACACTCCTTCCACAGTCTTAATTGATACTTAGGCCGACAGGGAGGCACTCTGCTTTATAATTGTATCAGTTAGATTCTGACTGGTGTGTCTGACCGGTGTTAGATTCTGACTGGTGTGTCTGACCGGTGTTAGATTCTGACTGGTGTGTCTGACCGGTGTTAGATTCTGACTGGTGTGTCTGACCGGTGTTAGATTTTTATTATACAGTAATACCACTGTGTTATTACGCAAAATATTGTTTGCCAGAACAGGAAGTGTGTGTGTGTGTGTGAAGAAACAGCTGTAAGGTAAAACAGTTGAATATTTTGCTAAAGGTAGCTGTTAACCATATCAATCTGCTTGGCACCCACCTCTCAGACACACACACTCACCTCTCAGACACACACACTCACCTCTCAGACACACACACTCACCTCTCGGACACACACACTCACCTCTCGGACACACACACTCACCTCTCGGACACACACACTCACCTCTCGGACACACACACTCACCTCTCGGACACACACACCCACCTCTCGGACACACACACCCACCTCTCGGACACACACACCCACCTCTCGGACACACACACCCACCTCTCGGACACACACACCCACCTCTCGGACACACACACCCACCTCTCGGACACACACACCCACCTCTCGGACACACACACCCACCTCTCGGACACACACACCCACCTCTCGGACACACACACCCACCTCTCGGACACACACACCCACCTCTCGGACACACACACTCACCTCTCGGACACACACACTCACCTCTCGGACACACACACTCACCTCTCGGACACACACACTCACCTCTCGGACACACACACTCACCTCTCGGACACACACACTCACCTCTCGGACACACACACTCACCTCTCGGACACACACACTCACCTTTGGACTGTAGGAATGATTCAGTTAAATTAGGCTGGATGGGGTTTTAGGGAATGATTCAAGGGCAAGTGTTACTGTATATAGGTCCTGATGTTTTTAATGGAGGACACTTACAGACCTTATAGCCCCCCCCCCCCCCCCCCCAACAGCACCCACAAACATCTCCTTACTGTGCTCCCCTCTCTTCTCACCCACAAAGATCTCCTTACTGTGCTCCCCTCTCTTCTCACCACAAAGATCTCCTTACTGTGCTCCCCTCTCTTCTCACCACAAAGATCTCCTTACTGTGCTCCCCTCTCTTCTCACCCACAAACATCTCCTTACTGTGCTCCCCTCTCTTCTCATCCACAAAGATCTCCTTACTGTGCTCCCCTCTCTTCTCACCACAAACATCTCCTTACTGTGCTCCCCTCTCTTCTCACCACAAACATCTCCTTACTGTGCTCCCCTCTCTTCTCACCCACAAACATCTCCTTACTGTGCTCCCCTCTCTTCTCACCCACAAAGATCTCCTTACTGTGCTCCCCTCTCTTCTCACCCACAAAGATCTCCTTACTGTGCTCCCCTCTCTTCTCACCACAAAGATCTCCTTACTGTGCTCCCCTCTCTTCTCACCACAAAGATCTCCTTACTGTGCTCCCCTCTCTTCTCACCCACAAAGATCTCCTTACTGTGCTCCCCTCTCTTCTCATCCACAAAGATCTCCTTACTGTGCTCCCCTCTCTTCTCACCACAAACATCTCCTTACTGTGCTCCCCTCTCTTCTCACCACAAAGATCTCCTTACTGTGCTCCCCTCTCTTCTCACCCACAAAGATCTCCTTACTGTGCTCCCCTCTCTTCTCACCACAAACATCTCCTTACTGTGCTCCCCTCTCTTCTCACCCACAAAGATCTCCTTACTGTGCTCCCCTCTCTTCTCATCCACAAAGATCTCCTTACTGTGCTCCCCTCTCTTCTCATCCACAAAGATCTCCTTACTGTGCTCCCCCCTCTTCTCATCCACAAAGATCTCCTTACTGTGCTCCCCTCTCTTCTCACCCACAAAGTCCTCCTTACTGTGCTCCCCTCTCTTCTCATCCACAAAGATCTCCTTACTGTGCTCCCCTCTCTTCTCACCACAAACATCTCCTTACTGTGCTCCCCTCTCTTCTCACCACAAACATCTCCTTACTGTGCTCCCCTCTCTTCTCACCCACACAGATCTCCTTACTGTGCTCCCCTCTCTTCTCACCCACAAAGATCTCCTTACTGTGCTCCCCCCTCTTCTCATCCACAAAGATCTCCTTACTGTGCTCCCCTCTCTTCTCACCCACAAAGATCTCCTTACTGTGCTCCCCTCTCTTCTCACCCACAAAGATCTCCTTACTGTGCTCCCCTCTCTTCTCATCCACAAAGATCTCCTTACTGTGCTCCCCTCTCTTCTCATCCACAAAGATCTCCTTACTGTGCTCCCCTCTCTTCTCACCCACAAAGATCTCCTTACTGTGCTCCCCCCTCTTCTCATCCACAAAGATCTCCTTACTGTGCTCCCCTCTCTTCTCACCCACAAAGATCTCCTTACTGTGCTCCCCTCTCTTCTCACCCACATAGATCTCCTTACTGTGCTCCCCTCTCTTCTCACCCACACAGATCTCCTTACTGTGCTCCCCCCTCTTCTCACCCACATAGATCTCCTTACTGTGCTCCCCTCTTCTCACCCACAAAGATCTCCTTACTGTGCTCCCCCCTCTTCTCATCCACAAAGATCTCCTTACTGTGCTCCCCCTCTTCTCACCCACATAGATCTCCTTACTGTGCTCCCCTCTCTTCTCACCCACAAAGATCTCCTTACTGTGCTCCCCTCTCTTCTCATCCACAAAGATCTCCTTACTGTGCTCCCCTCTCTTCTCACCCACAAAGATCTCCTTACTGTGCTCCCCTCTCTTCTCACCCACATAGATCTCCTTACTGTGCTCCCCTCTCTTCTCACCCACAAAGATCTCCTTACTGTGCTCCCCTCTCTTCTCACCCACAAAGATCTCCTTACTGTGCTCCCCTCTCTTCTCACCCACATAGATCTCCTTACTGTGCTCCCCTCTCTTCTCACCCACACAGATCTCCTTACTGTGCTCCCCCCTCTTCTCACCCACATAGATCTCCTTACTGTGCTCCCCTCTTCTCACCCACAAAGATCTCCTTACTGTGCTCCCCCCTCTTCTCATCCACAAAGATCTCCTTACTGTGCTCCCCCTCTTCTCACCCACATAGATCTCCTTACTGTGCTCCCCTCTCTTCTCACCCACAAAGATCTCCTTACTGTGCTCCCCTCTCTTCTCATCCACAAAGATCTCCTTACTGTGCTCCCCTCTCTTCTCACCCACAAAGATCTCCTTACTGTGCTCCCCTCTCTTCTCACCCACATAGATCTCCTTACTGTGCTCCCCTCTCTTCTCACCCACAAAGATCTCCTTACTGTGCTCCCCTCTCTTCTCACCCACAAAGATCTCCTTACTGTGCTCCCCTCTTCTCACCCACAAAGATCTCCTTACTGTGCTCCCCTCTCTTCTCACCCACAAAGATCTCCTTACTGTGCTCCCCTCTCTTCTCACCCACATAGATCTCCTTACTGTGCTCCCCTCTCTTCTCACCCACAAAGATCTCCTTACTATGCTCCCCTCTCTTCTCATCCACTGTTGCTGCTTGCTTGTGTCTCACCCTGGCTGTGTCTCACCCTGGCTGTGTCTCACTCTGGCTGTGTCTCACCCTGGCCGTGTCTCACTCTGGCTGTGTCTCACCCTGGCTGTGTCTCACTCTGGCTGTGTCTCACCCTGGCTGTGTCTCACCCTGGCTGTGTCTCACCCTGGCTGTGTCTCACCCTGGCTGTGTCTCACCCTGGCTGTGTCTCACCCTGGCTGTGTCTCACCCTGGCTGTGTCTCACCCTGGCTGTGTCTCATTCTGTCTGTGTCTCACTCTAACAGCCAACTAGCTGTCCACGAACCCACAACCTTGTCGTTTCCAGCACCACGCTCCAACCCACGGAGACCCCCCTAGTACTACTGTTGTATCTCCAGACAGATAGCAAGGTATTTCTGCCTATCACAGCTAATATTGTCTCGTGTTCATGACATTCACAAAACCATCTGCTGCACTGGATCAGTGTGAACAGTCTATATTAGATGTTAGTTAGAGGGTTCCTTCTACAGTCTCTCTCTCTCTCCCCCCACGGTTTCTCTTTCTCTCCCCCCACGGTTTCTCTTTCTCTCCCCCCGCGGTCTCTCTTTCTCTCCCCCCACGGTCTCTCTTTCTCTCCCCCCACGGTCTCTCTTTCTCTCCCCCGCACGGTCTCTCTTTCTCTCCCCCGCACGGTCTCTCTTTCTCTCCCCCGCACGGTCTCTCTTTCTCTCCCCCGCACGGTCTCTCTTTCTCTCCCCCCCACGGTCTCTCTTTCTCTCCCCCCCACGGTCTCTCTTTCTCTCCCCCCCACGGTCTCTCTTTCTCTCTCTCTCCACATTACCAAGCGGAAGACTATAACAGCCTTTGATTTGTGAAAGTGAAATAGAGATGGCGTCTTGTGTAACTTCTGCCAGGGTACACACACACCACACATCACACACACACACACACACACACACACACACACACACACACACACACACACACACAACACCATGGGTTTTCAGAGTGACAGAGTTAAAAGTAGCCATACGTTTTCATCTGTTTATACTGCTGTGTGTGTGTGTGTGTGTGTGTGTGTGTGTGTGTGTGTGTGTGTGTGTGTGTGTGTGGCACGTGCCTTGGCCCCCACACTCAGCTAGCTGCTCCAAAATGGGTTCAGCTGATGTGCTCATCACGGGGTTTTCCTTAAAGCTGCGGGGCCTTTCACCCTCTTATTTCAAACAGGGATTTCACAGCGATTTGGGGAATTTTTCTCTCCACCTTAATACACTCCAATGTTTTCGAGGAATGTATTTGTCCGTTTTCTAAAGCAGCCGGTCTGCTCCGCCTGGCTTCTGGCATTAAGAGTGTTGTTTGTGTGTGTTAGGGAAGGGGGTTATTTCATCATGCACTATTCCAGTAGTATACGGATGTTCAACATACATTGTTAAAAAAAAAACAGGAGCATGGTTTTGTTGTTGTTGGTTTAAACCTGAGCACTGCTTTGTGAGGAGAGAGGCTGGTGCTCTATTGGGGGGGTCAGTGTGTGTGGGATGGGAGCAATCTGAGCAGACAGAGGGGGAGAGAGGCTGGCGCTCTATTGGGGGGGTCAGTGTGTGTGGGATGGGAGCAATCTGAGCAGACAGAGGGGGAGAGAGGCTGGCGCTCTATTGCAGCATTGGGGGGTCAGTGTGTGTGGGATGGGAGCAATCTAAGCAGACAGAGGGGGAGAGAGAGACAGAACGACAAAGTAACGTTAGCCAAGGCAACGCGGCTACAAGTAAGACTTGCTAACTTGTGGCAGCAACGATGTCATTTAGCATCCCATATAACAGTGCCTGTCTTGACTGGAGTAGCCTAGACCAGTGGTTCCCAACCCGGGGGCACTAGGACCCCTGGGGGTACCTGGCCTATCCACAGGGGGTACTTGAGAAGACTGATGAGACCACAGGCCTGTTGGTAAAATGTACATGAGCGGTAGTCCGGGCAGAGCAACATTCAGTTGGTGGTACAGTAACCAAAAAGGTTAGGAACGACTGGCCTAGAGAAGCTAGCTAGATAATTGATAAACACGCTGCACTTTCTCCCCAGCCCCATTCAGATAAAACTACCGTCTACCTGTTGGTTGCTCGTTGTCGCCTACTCCTTCTCATTTCGCTAACTTTTAATTCCGTCATTTTATTCCATCTTGCATTGCGTTAGTGAACTCTCACTCCACTTGCTACACGTTGAGCCTCTCTGACGCTTTGATTGGCCAACGTAAACAACACGCTACACACGTGAAGGCTGCCAGGCGGCTGCCGGTATTTTTATGGGGCGTTCATCTTTAAAACGAACATTTGTTGTTTTATTAAATGAATCATTTGAAATGTCATGGTGCCTTCATAAAGTATTCATACCCCTGGACTTATTCCACATTTTGTTGTTACAGCCTGAATTCAACATGGATTGAATAGATTTATTTCTCTCTACCCGTCTACACACAATGCCCCATAATGGAATGTTTTTAGAATTTTTTTGCAAATATATTGAAAATGAAAAATGAAAACAGAAATCGTATTTACACAAGTATCAACACCCCTGAGTCAATACAGTACACGCTAGAATCACCTTTGGTGGCAATTACAGCTGTAATTTCATTTGAAATGAATTTGTAAACATTTCTAAAAACATAATTCCACTTTGACATTATGGGGTATTGTGTGTTGGCCGATGACACAAAATGTAAATGAAATCCATTTTAAAGTCAGACTGTAACACAACAAAATGTAAAGGAAATCCATTTTAAAGTCAGACTGTAACACAACAAAATGTAAATGAAATACATTTTAAAGTCAGACTGTAACACAACAAAATGTAAATTAAATCCATTTTAAAGTCAGACTGTAACACAACAAAATGTAAATGAAGTCAAGGAGTGTGAATACTTTCTGAAGGCTCTGTATATCCTTGTATGTAACAATGTCACGTGTATATCTTCATTTAATTCAGAACAATTCTATCCGGTGTTAAAATAGTTTTTTTTTTCTCGCAGAAATCAATACTCACACAAGTATTTCAAAACAAACGTCTGTTTGGATATTTGAATAGCCATGCACATCCCTAGTGTTAGTGTGTGTGTGTGTGTGTGTGTGTGTGTGTGTGTGTGTGTGTGTGTAAAGTGATGTTGCTTAGCCTTAGACTGCATACTACCCTAGCTGACTCTGTAGTAAAATAGTGTTCATTGTTCTTTCTCACAAGTCATAGGATGTTCTGGGAGTTGGGGTCCACCTGTGAAATACAATAACAAATGTCCAAATGATGGATATATGGATGAAACATGTTGTTGTTTATGTTTGAGGCCAACACTCTCACACAAACACGCCCGCACACACCCAGTGTTTGAGGCCAACACTCTCACACAAACACGCCCGCACACACCCAGTGTTTGAGGCCAACACTCTCACACAAACACGCCCGCACACACCCAGTGTTTGAGGCCAACACTCTCACACAAACACGCCCGCACACACCCAGTGTTTGAGGCCAACACTCTCACACAAACACGCCCGCACACACCCAGTGTTTGAGGCCAACACTCTCACACAAACACGCCCGCACACACCCAGTGTTTGAGGCCAACACTCTCACACAAACACGCCCGCACACACCCAGTGTTTGAGGCCAACACTCTCACACAAACACGCCCGCACACACCCAGTGTTTGAGGCCAACACTCACACACAAACACGCCCGCACACACCCAGTGTTTGAGGCCAACACTCTCACACAAACACGCCCGCACACACCCAGTGTTTGAGGCCAACACTCTCACACAAACACGCCCGCACACACCCAGTGTTTGAGGCCAACACTCTCACACAAACACGCCCGCACACACCCAGTGTTTGAGGCCAACACTCTCACACAAACACGCCCGCACACACCCAGTGTTTGAGGCCAACACTCACACACAAACACGCCCGCACACACCCAGTGTTTGAGGCCAACACTCTCACACAAACACGCCCGCACACACCCAGTGTTTGAGGCCAACACTCTCACACAAACACGCCCGCACACACCCAGTGTTTGGTTCTGTCTGTGTGCTGACGGTGACTGGCAGAGAGAGGCATCTCAAGTCCCATGCTGAATCCCTGAAGAGGCCTAGTAAACACTCTTTCAGATCACACCGTTTTTTACTTAAGGCCTGTATGCTAATGATGAGTCTTAATCCCAGTCAGACTTGAATTGGTTGTTGTGTATTTAAATAAACGGCATCTATGTCTTTGTATATCATATCCACACACCTCCCTCACTGGAATTTGGGAATTTCTTTCTGGCTAGCATTGTCTTCTCACTCACTCACTCACTCACTCACTCACTCACTCACTCACTCACTCTTTCACTCTCTCTTTCATTCTCTCTTTCATTCTCTCTTTCACTCTCTCTTTCACTCTCTCTTTCACTCTCTCTTTCACTCTCTCTTTCACTCTCTCTTTCACTCTCTCTCCTTCACTCACTCTCTCTCCTCTCTCTCTCCTTCACTCACTCTCTCTCCTCTCTCTCTCCTTCACTCACTCTCTCTACTCTCTCTCTCCTTCACTCACTCTCTCTACTCTCTCTCTCCTTTACTCACTCTCTCTACTCTCTCTCTCCTTCACTCACTCTCTCTCCTCTCTCTCTCCTTCACTCACTCTCTCTCCTCTCGCTCTCCTTCAGTCACTCACTCTCTCTCCTCTCGCTCTCCTTCAGTCACTCACTCTCTCTCCTCTCGCTCTCCTTCACTCACTCACTCTCTCCTTCACTCTCTCTCTCTCTCCTTCACTCTCTCTCTCTCTCCTTCACCCTCTCTCTCTCTCTCCTTCACCCTCTCTCTCTCTCCTTCACCCTCTCTCTCTCTCCTTCACTCTCTCTCTCTCTCCTTCACTCTCTCTCCTTCACTCTCTCTCTCTCTCCTTCACTCTCCCTCTCTCTCTCTCCCTCTCTCTCCTTCACTCACTCTTTCTCCTTCACTCACTCTTTCTCCTTCACTCTCCTTCACTCACTCTCTCTCCTTCACTCACTCACTCACTCACTCTCTCTCCTCTCTCTCTCCTTCACTCACTCTCTCTCCTCTCTCTCTCCTTCACTCACTCACTCTCTCTCCTCTCGCTCTCCACTCACTCACTCTCTCTCCTCTCGCTCTCCACTCACTCACTCTCTCTCCTCTCGCTCTCCACTCACTCACTCTCTCTCGCTCTCCACTCACTCACTCTCTCTCCTCTCGCTCTCCACTCACTCACTCACTCTCTCTCCTTCACTCTCTCTCTCTCTCCTTCACCCTCTCTCTCTCTCTCCTTCACCCTCTCTCTCTCTCCTTCACCCTCTCTCTCTCTCTCCTTCACCCTCTCTCTCTCTCCTTCACCCTCCCTCTCTCTCCTTCACTCTCCCTCTCTCTCCTTCACTCTCCCTCTCTCTCCTTCACTCTCCCTCTCTCTCCTTCACTCTCCCTCTCTCTCCTTCACTCTCCCTCTCTCTCCTTCACTCTCCCTCTCTCTCTCTCCCTCTCTCTCCTTCACTCACTCTTTCTCCTTCACTCACTCTTTCTCCTTCACTCTCCTTCACTCACTCTCTCTCCTCTCTCTCTCCTTCACTCACTCTCTCTCCTCTCTCTCTCCTTCACTCACTCACTCTCTCTCCTCTCGCTCTCCACTCACTCACTCTCTCTCCTCTCGCTCTCCACTCACTCACTCTCTCTCCTCTCGCTCTCCACTCACTCACTCTCTCTCGCTCTCCACTCACTCACTCACTCTCTCTCCTCTCGCTCTCCACTCACTCACTCACTCTCTCTCCTCTCGCTCTCCACTCACTCACTCACTCACTCTCTCTCCTCTCGCTCTCCACTCACTCACTCACTCACTCTCTCTCGTCTCGCTCTCCACTCACTCACTCACTCTCTCTCCTCTCGCTCTCCACTCACTCACTCACTCACTCACTCTCTCTCCTCTCGCTCTCCACTCACTCACTCACTCACTCTCCTCTCGCTCTCCACTCACTCACTCACTCTCTCTCCTCTCGCTCTCCACTCACTCACTCACTCTCTCTCCTCTCGCTCTCCACTCACTCACTCACTCTCTCTCCTCTCGCTCTCCACTCACTCACTCACTCTCTCTCCTCTCGCTCTCCACTCACTCACTCACTCTCTCTCCTCTCGCTCTCCTTCACTCACTCTCTCTCCTCTCGCTCTCCTTCACTCACTCTCTCTCCTTCACTCACTCTCTCTCTCTCCTCTCGCTCTCCTTCACTCACTCTCTCTCCTTCACTCACTCTCTCTCTCTCTCTCCTCTCGCTCTCCTTCACTCACTCTCTCTCCTTCACTCTCTTCTCGCTCTCCTTCACTCTCCCTCTCTCTCTGGGTCAGGTTGAAAGACTGTCTTGACTGAACCTTTCTAGTTCAGTCCTGGCCTCTCCAGTCTTCTGGTAAAACACAGGGTTTCTTCTAGCAGGGGAACTAGATGGTTTAATACAGTTATTATTCCTGTGTGACTAAAAGCCTCCGACCTCTCAAAACACGTAATGACCCCTCACTGTAACGGCCTCTTTGGCCAAATTGGAGGTACATTATCTAACTTAGGGTTCTCTCTTTGTGTGTGCGTGTGTTTATGTGTGTTTATAGCTGTGTGTTTGTAATTGCTAGAGTGACTCTGTGATTTGATATACACTGCTCAAAAAAATAAAGGGAACACTTAAACAACACAATGTAACTCCAAGTCAATCACACTTCTGTGAAATCAAACTGTCCACTTAGGAAGCAACACTGATTGACAATAAATTTCACATGCTGTTGTGCAAATGGAATAGACAAAAGGTGGAAATTGTAGGCAATTAGCAAGACACCCCCCAAAACACGAGTGATTCTGCAGGTGGTGACCACAGACCACTTCTCAGTTCCTATGCTTCCTGGCTGATGTTTTGGTCACTTTTGAATGCTGGCGGTGCTCTCACTCTAGTGGTAGCATGAGACGGAGTCTACAACCCACACAAGTGGCTCAGGTAGTGCAGTTCATCCAGGATGGCACATCAATGCGAACTGTGGCAAAAAGGTTTGCTGTGTCTGTCAGCGTAGTGTCCAGAGCATGCAGGCGCTACCAGGAGACAGGCCAGTACATCAGGAGATGTGGAGGAGGCCGTAGGAGGGCAACAACCTAGCAGCAGGACCGCTACCTCCTCCTTTGTGCAAGGAGGTGCACTGCCAGCGCCCTGCAAAATGACCTCCAGCAGGCCACAAATGTGCATGTGTCTGCTCAAACGGTCAGAAACAGACTCCATGAGGGTGGTATGAGGGCCCGACGTCCACAGTTGGGGGTTGTGCTTACAGCCCAACACCGTGCAGGACGTTTGGCATTTGCCAGAGAACACCAAGATTGGCAAATTCGCCACTGGCGCCCTGTGCTCTTCACAGATGAAAGCAGGTTCACACTGAGCACATGAGCACATGTGACAGACGTGACAGAGTCTGGAGACGCCGTGGAGAACGTTCTGCTGCCTGCAACATCCTCCAGCATGACCGGTTTGGCGATTGGTCAGTCATGGTGTGGGGTGGCATTTCTTTGTGGGGCCGCACAGCCCTCCATGTGCTCGCCAGAGGTAGCCTGACTGCCATTAGGTACCGAGATGAGATCCTCAGACCCCTTGTGAGACCATATGCTGACACATGCACATTTGTGGCCTGCTGGAGGTCATTTTGCAGGGCGCTGGCAGTGCACCTCCTTGCACAAAGGCGGAGGTAGCGGTCCTGCTGCTGGGTTGTTGCCCTCCTACGGCCTCCTCCACGTCTCCTGATGTACTGGCCTGTCTCCTGGTAGCGCCTCCATGCTCTGGACACTACGCTGACAGACACAGCAAACCTTTTTGCCACAGTTCGCATTGATGTGCCATCCTGGATGAACTGCACTACCTGAGCCACTTGTGTGGGTTGTAGACTCCGTCTCATGCTACCACTAGAGTGAGAGCACTGAAAGCATTCAAAAGTGACCAAAACATCAGCCAGGAAGCATAGGAACTGAGAAGTGGTCTGTGGTCACCACCTGCAGAATCACTCCTGTTTTGGGGGGTGTCTTGCTAATTACCTATAATTTCCACCTTTTGTCTATTCCATTTGCACAACAGCATGTGAAATGTATTGTCAATCAGTGTTGCTTCCTAAGTGGACAGTTTGATTTCACAGAAGTGTGATTGACTTGGAGTTACATTGTGTTGTTTGTGTTCCCTTAATTCTTTTGAGTAGTGTATATATTTTTTTATGTTGTTCAGAGTTGAGGGTCGACTATTATGTTATACTTCTAAAGTAGTTTGTGTTTATGATTTTGTGAAAGAGAGAAAGTAGAGAAACAGTAGAGATTGAAAGAGGGGGATTTCGGTCCTTTTAGCAGCTGTAGCACAGATAGAACAATGAGCCAGATGTTTCACCGGATGTACACATCTGAAGCATCCGGTTGGCGTTTCCACTCACTACCAAATATGGTAATGAGAGGAAGCCCAGTGGCCGGCAGTGGGAGAAGGCGCAAAATCGATTTTGGCAGAAATAGATTTTTTCTCATCGACGAAACATTTGATCTCCATACAATTTTCTGTTTCCAAATGACAGACTCTGGTCTATCATGGGTTAGTTATACAAATATTTGGCCGTAGTGTGTTAGTTTCCCTGTCTGCCAATTTGCCTGTCTGGCTGTCTAAGGAGCTCCCTGCCTGGGAATGATGTCTTCGTCTGGCTAATGACAATGATCAACTTCATGTGAAACCATATGATAAGAGGAGAGAAGAGCAGAGACACATACAGAAGTGATCAAGCAGACAGTATGTGTGTCTGTGTGACGGTTTGTCACGGCTTCCTTTGTTCTGGGAGGCGGAGAATGTCAGCACATTTCTATGTCCAAACTGGCACGTTCTGTGTGTGTGTGTGTGTGTGTGTGTGTGTGTGTGTGTGTAGAAGGTTAATGGTGATGATTCTGCTCATCTCTCCATATTTCTCAAGACGATGTGGAACCTAAAAGCTGAATCACGTGGTTCATTGGATGGAATGAATGTCTCCTTTCTCTCTCAATAGAAGACCACACTGACCCATTTATCAAACCAATACATTCAATGAAATGCTAATGAAAACAACAAGCCTGAAGTTATCAAACTAACTTACAATAGTTTAACGTGTATAAAGGTTGTGTTCGCGGAGTTACAAAGAAATCCATACATGTGACGGTTCATGTGACGGTTCATGTGACGGTTCATGTGATTGTTCATGTGATTGTTCATGTGATGGTTCATGCCCTAGTGTTCTCTATCTGCGTCTCACCGATCAGAATCCCTGGTGGCTGTGTGTGTGTCTGTGGAATTTAAATGTGGATGTTTTAATTCTTGGGCTTTTCTCTTTTCTCTTTTCTCTGGACGCTCCACTGCTGTATCACAGCGGTATCAACACACAGTGCAATCTACCCACCCTGGCTTCAGGCGGGATTAGAGCCCCATTCAATGTGACCTGCATTCAAAATGCCATCTTCCATTTCCAAATCTCATATAATTATAGCTCCATTCTTAGCTAGTGAAATTGACTAAAAACCAAGCCT